>NC_133140.1:32473716-32626216 GCF_048418815.1 Hemitrygon akajei
TGTCTGAAAATAAGTCGACATTTTAGCATAATTTTCTTTCAGCTATATTTGAACATGATCTGCGACTTGCAATACAGTGCGTGGTATTCACCGGATATTCTCTCTGCCGAAGTTTATGGAATTTCAAGAGGATGTTTTACAGGGATTGAACACGAATTCCATGCTGTATAAGCCAGTCTAGTTATTTTTAGTCAACCTTCAGCTTTAGAAATATTGTTAGTTCTTGCCGACAATAGTTTTAAAATATTTCTTCACATCTATGATAATATCTTCCCAATTCCTTCTATTTGCTGTCTTAGTATCGCCCCCTTCATTCAGTGATTATGATGGCTTCCTTGAAATTGTAAATTACCAAAATAGCCTGTTGCCTGTAATTTCACTGCTGAAGCCTTATAAGGTGTTGATCAGTCCATATTTGTAATATTGTGAGCTATTTTGTTCGCTATGGAAGGAAAGATGTCCTGGGCCTGGAAAATGTCCACAGGAGCTTAACGAATATGATCCCAGACATAAAATGTTTAACAGCGAGGGCGTTGGTTTTCTTTGTGCCTGTCGTGGATGGAGTTCATCAGATCATAAGACCATAAGAGATAGAATCTAAATTAGGCCATTTGACCCAGTGAGCCTGCTCTGCCTTTCCATCAAGGATCATCCAATTTTCCTCTGAGTTCCAATCTCCTACCATCTCCCTGTGTCCCTTCATGACCTGGCCAAATAAGAATCTATCAACCTCTACTTCAAATCTACCTAAAGACTTCGCCTTCACAGCAGTCTGTGGTCAATACTTCCCCGGAATCACCATTCTTTGGCTGTAGAAATGTCTCCTCATCTCTATTCAAATAGGACGCCCCTCTCTTCTGAGACTGTGTCCTCTCGTAGCATACTCTTCCATTTAAGGAGACATCCTGTCCATATACACTCTATCTAGTGTTATGACCCCAGCCCCCTCCTTTGTGAGATTCGCAAGAGCCCTAGTCAAGGGGGGGGGGGGGTGTCAAATGACCAAAGAGAAAGAGGGAAACGTGCAGAAGACCACGTTCACCCGGGAAGCAGAATAAAGCGACTCTTTGACTATTGTCTCATGAAGACCACGTGTAAAGCCCTCAGGCAAAGTGGGCTGGTCGCTCAACAAGACAAAAACCTCGGACATAGCCATTGTCTTGGGAGACACCTTTGTGGGATAAGGAACTGGCCTACGTGCGAAATCTCAGGGCAATGTGAGGTGGGTGATGGGGGAAGGATTGCCTAGCCCCCCCACCCTGATAGACATCTACAACCCTGCCAGTCCAGATAAAAGGTGGGCTGCTGAGGCGGGGCGCCAGACGCACCAGAAGATACGCGAGAATTCCTGCGACCGCGTTTTGAGAGCGACAGCCGGTGGTGGGGTTCGTGTGCGTCCTTTCCTTGCCTGGGATTGGCGACCTCACCACGGAAGAACGGCCTAGCTACACGGGAAGCCACAGATGAGAGTCCATTCCCCAACGAGACTTCAGACTACCTCCTACAGGTTGGAAAACCTGTCGGGTAAATGCTTCATTCTCTCTCTCTTTTTCTAACAAAAGTGCACCAACGCGACACCACGACAACGGCAGCGGGTGGAACTGCAGTGACCGCAAAAAGACTTTTAAATATCCAGTAAACAATATATATCAACATTACCCCTAGACAACGATAGAGCTTATTTCTGATTGATTATTACTATACCTGTGCTTTAGATTGAGTTGTGACGACGTATATGGTCTGAATGTTTTGTATTAACCATACGTTTGTGCCCCTTTATAAATAAAAAATGTTTGAAAATAGTAGCATCAGGCTTCGGTGGATCCATCTATCTTTGAAGGAAAATTACCCAGTTACTGGGGAACGTAACAAGTGGGTTGCTCGTCCCGGATTTGAAACCAAAGGGGAGGGTCAGTGAATCGGGCTGTAAGTCCAAACTTAAATCTGGTTACGCAGGTAGCCAAACAGGAAACCAGCAAAGATGGATGTGGGTAAATTTATGAGAAATCCGACTGTAGAGGCGCTAGGGATGGCTACCAAATCAGACTTGGTAAATCTGGCAAAGGGGTTAGGCCTCGCAGAGGTGAGGTCATCAATGAAGAAGCAGGAAGTGCGAGGGGTCATAAATCAGTATTACATTGAAAAGGGGGCGTTTGCAGCGGAGGATTTGGAAAATATCCCCGAAAAGAGATTAGTGAGTGTGACAGATCAGGTAGAGTTGGAGAAAGTAAGGTTGGACCATGATCTTCAAGTAAAGCAGCTAGAAACAGCTGCAAAGGAAAAGGCTGAGGAAAGAGCTGCATAGGAAAAGGCTGAGGAAAGAGCTGCATAGGAAAAGGCTGAGGAACGAGCTGCAAAGGAAAAGGAACGGGCTGAGGAACGGGCTGCAAAGGAAAAGGCTGAGGAACGAGCTGCATAGAAAAAGGCTGAGGAACGAGCTGCAAAGGAAAAGGAACGGGCTGAGGAACGGGCTGCAAAGGAAAAGGAACGGGCTGAGGAACGGGCTGCAAAGGAAAAGGCTGAGGAACGAGCTGAAAAGGAAAAGGAAAGGGAGCAGGTGTTCAAACTAAAGGAATTAGAGATGAAACGGGGTCATGAGCTCCAGCTAAAGCAGCTAGAAGCAGAAGCAGAAGAGAAAGAGGAACAAAGGAGCCATGAATTGGAGCTGGACAGGCGAAAGCAAGAGCGAAGAGCTCAAGGGCAAGAGAGAGAGGAGGGGTTTGATGTTAGTCGGGCGTTGAGGTTAGTCCCCCCGTTCGAGGAGACGGATGTTGATAGTTATTTCTTGCTTTTTGAAAAGGTGGCAGTGAATCAGAAGTGGCCCAGAGAGCAGTGGGTGGCGTTGTTACAAAGTGTGTTACGAGGGAAAGCACAGCGGGCATATGCCGCGTTGCCCCCAGAAGGGGAAGGGAATTATGATCAAGTAAAGGAGGCCATTCTCCGAGGTTACGAGTTAGTGCCTGAGGCGTATAGACAAAGGTTCCGAAATTTAAGAAAAGGATGGAATCAAACGTATACCGAGCTAGCCCATGAGAAGGGTGTGCTCTTGGACTGTTGGTGCACCGCGGAAAAGGTGGCCGAGAATTATGGGCGTATCAGGGAGTTATTTTTGATTGAGGAATTTAAAGGTTGTGTTCCGGAAGAGATCCGGATGTATTTGAATGAGAGGACGAATCAGTCCATCTCAGAAATTGCTAGGTTCGCAGATGAATATGCCCTAACCCACAAGACAGAGTTTTCCTTGCCAAAAAGTTACCAGAGAGACCGTGGGAACGGTAGAGAAAGTCCGCCGGCTGAGGCGGAGATCCCGCTGGGAGCTAGTGTTAAAATTAAGGAGGAGAGGCAAGACGGCAGGAGAGGTCCTGGCGTGACCTGTTTTAATTGTGGAAAGGTGGGTCATATTGCATCTAAATGCTTTGCTCCGAGAAAGGAGCCAGAGAGAGGGAAGGCAGCGATCCCTATCGGGTGTGCAGTGGTAATCAGAAAATCGGCAAGAGGGTCCCAGGGGAGCAGAGAGCGCGAGGGGTCGGAGATTTATATGTCACACGGAACCGTGTCTGTGAGGAAGGGGGACCCGCCAATTCCCGTACGGATTTGGAGAGACACGGGGGCGGAGCTATCATTAATTAGCCGTAACGTATTACAATTCGGACCTCCGACGGGTGAGGTAGCCCTGAGAGGAATAGGAAAAGGGACAGAAAGGGTGTCTTTGCGTAGGGTCATTTTGGATTGTGAGCTGGTGTATGGATCAGTTGAAATGGGGGTGCCATCAGAATTCCCGAGAACTGACGTGGATGTCCTCCTTGGGAACGATTTAGCAGGAGGAAAAGTTTGCTCGGCCATGACTATGACCCGCCGACCGGTGCGTGTTGAGGCCCCGCCCATAGAGTCCCCCAACTATCCCGCATGCGCGGACACTCGCAGCCTGTCGAGAGCGGCAGCTGAGAACGGGAGCAGTTTAAAATTGGCCAGTTTTGATTTGGCCCAGATGTCTTTACCGACCCTGTGCCACGAGGGTTTCGAGGGTGGTAAAACGAGGAGTAGTAACGTAAAAGGGGGTAAGGGAGAGAAGGTAGATCTTCCCTTAGCGAAGAAAAAGGTCCTAGAGGTAAGAAATAAAGATGAGAAACAGATAAAGCTGTTAAAAGGTCCAGGGTTGGACATGGATGATCTGTCTGCTTTGGCAGGACTGTTTGAAGAAGTTGAAAATTCTAAAGGTGTTCCCGATAATGAAATGAGGGCAGTCCTAGATGAAAAGGATGCCATTACCTTGAAGAAGTCTGCTGGGTTGGCAGATGCGGTTGAGTTTACTCCGGAAGTGAGTTGCCCAGAGAGTAACTGGGAGGATCAGGGGAATTTAGAATTTGAAAAGGGTACGGTATTGAAAGCCTGGAAGAGGCCAATGCCCCGTTTGAGTGTGTCCAAGATGGGGATGCACGTAGTCCTGAACCTAGTTACGGAGCTCAGAAAAATTCTGAGGTATTTGACTCAGCTGGAAGAGACGGTCGTCCTTTTGGAGCAGATAGACTTGGTTCGGGAAAGAAGGGGTTAACCTTGGGAAGTGTGAGTTCCCAGATGGTTGTGCTGAAGGGGGTGCTCAGAGTTAATGTGGAGTTTACGAATGGGGAGATAACTGTTGTTGTGGAGGAGATCGGTAAATCTGTAGTTCCCAAATCGAATGAAAAAAAGTTAAAGTCTAGATTGATGCCTGCGCATCGATTACAGGTTGATTTGGAATGTAAGTGTGCCTCACACGCTATTGTTATTCAAGAAAGCGCTGTGAGAAAGCCAAAATTTAAATGCGGCCGGAGAAAAAGGTTCGAACTGAAACACATCAGCCTGCATAGTCTTGACAAAAGAGTTAACTACCTGGGTAGCATTAAAGAATTGGGTGGAAATTCCCATGATGGACTAGGTTGGGGACACGGAGTTAAGAGAATAACCCTCGTGGAAAGGAAAGGCGGGAGAGTACCTCGCCAAATTACTCAAGTTCCCCACGGGGAGACTCTCCAGAAAAGAGGCGATGGTTAATAGAAAATGCCATTTGTAAACGGCAACGCCGGTTGTACAGGTTTGCGCCAAAGCCTGTGACTAATAAAGACAACCCCTTTGGAGACCTGCCGGTGAAATAACACGACCGAAACGATTAGCATTTGTATAAACTTTTGTAGATGCACCTAAGCTAAGATCACACCTCCTTAGTTTTGTTGCTGAAGAAAATAAATAAATAGGTGGTTATTGAGCTGAAGTTTGATGCTACCAGACTTTAGTACGGTGCACGATGTTAAGATATTAAAGAAAGGGACACTGTAATTGTTACCTGTTTAGATACTGACTTGAATGTATAACGGTAGTACTCTGTGAAGAGAGGAGCTTGTGTATTGTGTTAGAAAAAAAAATCCTATAAGACTCTGTACCAACTTGTTTTTAACCGCTGGTAAAAAACCTTTAAGCGGGGAGATGTTATGACCCCAGCACCCTCCTTTGTGAGATTCGCAAGCGCCCCAGTCAAGGGGGGTCAAATGACCCAAGAGAGAGAGGGAAACGTGCAGAAGACCACGTTCCCCCGGGAAGCAGAATAAAGCGACTCTTTGACTATTGTCTCATGAAGACCACGTGTAAAGCCCTCAGGCAAAGTGGGCTGGTCGCTCAACAAGACAAAATCCTCGGACATAGTCATTGTCTTGGGAGACACCTTTGTGGGATAAGGAACTGGCCTACGTGCAAAATCTCAGGGCAATGTGAGGTGGGTGATGGGGGAAGGATTGCCTCGCCCCCCAACCCTGATGGACATCTACAACCCTGCCAGTCCAGATAAAAGGTGGGCTGCTGAGGCGGGGCGCCAGACGCACCAGAAGATACGCGAGAATTCCTGCGACCGCGTTTTGAGAGCGACAGCCGGTGGTGGGGTTCGTGTGCGTCCTTTCCTTGCCTGGGATTGGCGACCTCACCACGGAAGAACGGCCTAGCTACAGGGGAAGCCACAGATGAGAGTCCATTCCCCAACGAGACTTCAGACTACCTCCTACAGGTTGGAAAACCTGTCGGGTAAATGTTTCATTCTCTCTCTCTCTTTCTAACAAAAGTGCACCAACGCGACACCACGACAACGGCAGCGGGTGGAACTGCAGTGACCGCAAAAAGACTTTTAAATATCCAGTAAACAATATATATCTACATTACCCCTAGACAACGATAGAGCTTATTTCTGATTGATTATTACTATACCTGTGCTTTAGATTGAGTTGTGACGACGTATATGATCAGAATGTTTTGTATTAACCATACGTTTGTGCCCCTTTATAAATAAAAACGTATGAAAATAGTAGCATCAGGCTTCGGTGGAACCATCTATCTTTGCTGGAAAATTACCCGGTTACTGGGGAACGTAACACTAGTTAATGTAGGCCCGGAGCCATCAAACGCTCTTCATATGAGGAGCGGGGTTGGGGGTGGTGTGGAATGGCGTGAGTGATCTCAATGAAACATGCCAGATACTGAGAAGCCCAAGGAGAGTAGACGTGGAGAAGTGTATCACTTTTGTAGCAGAGCCCAGGATCAAAGGTTACAGATGTTGATTGAAGGGACATTCCTTGAAATCAGCAAGATTTTTTTTTTCTGTCCGATTTTGCTGAAACTGTGGAATTCGCTGCCAGAGAAGGCTGCAGGAGCCAAGCTATCATTCGTATTTTAAGGCAGAGATTGAAATGTTGTTGATTGGTACGGTATTTAAAGGTTACGAGTAAAAGACGGGAGAATGGGATTGAAAAGTATGAACTTGGATTCAATGGCGGAGCAGAATGGATCAGCTAGATTTCCTAATTCTGCTCTTGTTCTCACAGTCTTATAATCACTGCAGAACTCTTGAAGCGTTATGAAACTGATTAACCTTTCCTATGAAAAGTCTTTGAGGGGATTATAGTAATGTGCAAAAATTTTGCTGGATCAATAATCAATGACCAGAGTTTTGGTCCTCATATGTAGATGGTTCAAAATGGAATGCAACCAAAATAATTCACTTCTTTTTTTTCTCATTTGTATTTGAACACTGCTGTCCCGAAAGTCAGTTAAACTAATCAAATGCTATCATTTATCGCTTCAAATGGAGTCTATGCATTAATTCGTTTACTATTTATTTATTTTTATTTCTAATTGTATTATGTTCCACATTAGTTTTTTGTCAATATAATTCTGTACTTTTTAATTGACTCAACTGTTTTTCTCTGTTCTACTGCGAATGCTTGCAAGGAAATTAATCTCTAGGTTGTATATTGTGATATACACATACGTTGAAATTAAAGTTAATTCTAACTTCGAACATTTGAGCTTTAAAATTTCGACCAGTAATATAACAGGAAGATATATATATATAGTGATTGATAAGTTCGTGGTCAAAGGTAGAAGGTGATGAGTCATACATCTCTCGTTGCATGTACGTGCAGTTCAACACTTTGAATGAAAATGAAGAAAGATTGAAGTTAATAACTCATCTCCTTCCACTTTGGCCACGTACTTAACAATCAGTGTGTGTGTGTGTAAGCCAGACAGCACTGGGCTACGAGATTATTAGAACACCTAAGGTGGTTAATTATTGTTTAACGAGATTTGTTAATTGCACGTATTTCCTCGTTAATTTTTTTTTGAATTGCTCGGAGATTCCGTGTGACTTGTACTATTTAAGAGTAAGGTCTACTCGCACTATCGCTAATTTGGAGAAAGTTGCAGCCGTGGTGCTGCCCGGCTGAGTCACTGATGATCAGTTGTTATTCCTATTTTTAAATTCCGATCACCATATCTACAGTTCTGTCTACGTAGCAGACTAGCCCTTCGAGATCGTCCATAATTCCCTTCATCCTCATCTGAAAGAATTCCTAGTCTGGTGAGATGCCAAAAGGGAGTATCGTCATGGCGTACCGTCCACACGGTGTGATAATGTTTGTGAGCTCCTGTGACTCAGCAGCTAATCGGATCTGCCAGAACCCTAAGTTTGCATATACTTTAGTGAAGAATTTTGCTCCACCCAATGTTTGCTCAACAGAGGGAGAATAAACCTCTACCACCACACTGCATTATTCAATTTAGCTAGATAAACACAGACCCTCACTGTGCCATGTGGCTTGGAACAGGAATCGTGCCCGCTAATCAGCTGGTAAATCGATTCACTCTCATTATGATGTCTAGCACCTCTACTCTCTCAAATTCATCTTTGATGTTGTTCATACGGAGAGGGTATACGTTTCGCGGTGTTCAGAAGGTAGGGTGTCACTCCTGGCCTCAGTTACCTAACGTGATCTTCTTTCAGTACCATCGGACCAGAGAACAACGTCCTGTAAATTTCCTGCCACCGAGCATTGTTTAGCGAATCCGACCTTGCAATGTGGTTGAGCTTCAAGATGGCGTGTCGTTCCAATAGTTTTGACAAGGGATTCTGAACAATATACATATCCTCTTTTAACTGTTTCTCATTTTTTTTACGGATGAAAGCAGTAAACACCTATTTTATCTACGAGCAACTGGGATGTATACAGCAAATATGATCCCCTGTGAGCTCAACATTTTATTAGAAATTTGGAAACGGATTGTTTTTTCAAGCAATCATACACTTCTCAATTCAGCCCCTTCCTCCCACCTCCGTCTTTTATAAGAAAACCAAGGGTATTCATGGGGAGTTAAAGAAGGGAACTAAACGTCCCTGTAACCCCTCTGTCGGACGCATCTTCCATCAGTCCACTGGACGTCAGGCAGCCCGAGGAATTGACAGACCTGAGAGTTCTCGTGAAGTGATCATTTGCTCTCGCACACTTTCAGGTACAGAGTTTCATCCATGGTTCGCAATCAGAAGCTGTAATCTCTGACCAACCCGTTTTTCATTTGCAGAAGAGAAAGACCTCAAACTAAAAGATTATGTCATTATTCGAACCCCTTTTTAACTCTAGCTCTCAAATAAAGTCAGAATGTGATGCACTGAACGAAATTGCAAATGTGATTGACGAACGCCAGTATGTGACTTGCCAGCCTCATGGATGCGTAGACAATCTTTTAAAGTAAATAGAATCAATTAAATTTTTAACTTCTTGCGAGTTATCGAGTTTGATACAATTTCTATAGGTAGCTATGGAGCATGTCAATGATGTACGTTTAATAAAATTACACGAAGGACCAGACGACAGCTGAAGACATGTTAAACGCTTCTGTATACGATGTAATTGGGGATAGTATATTATTAACTTGATTCGCTTGTGCGTGAACTCTGTTTAAACATCACGTGGTCGTTGTACACTAGTCATCATACAACCATCAGTGTGTGATCTTGGTTTAATGGCTATCAGATCCGATACTGTTGGAAAAGAAATTCTGCTCCGTACTTTCTCTTCGTACGAGGGTAACATTGCACAAGGCTTAGAAGTTAATATATTCAGCAGAGTCCTACATTACATCGCTTGGTACTGTTCAAGCATTTGCACTCTGAGATTAAATCCAATTTAAGATAATCTCATTATTTTCATTTTCATTCCTCACTACGAGCAATCAACACCCATATATTTATTCCTACCTCGCTAGATCGTTATTTATTTTTTTATAATAGAATGAAAAATCCTAGATCTCTCAACAGGATCGTCTATCTGCCTCCCTCTAACACCTTCCCTTAACTGCTATGACATGGAATACGTTTTTGAATGCATGCTGTAATAATATCTAAAAGAAAATTTAACATTAATTTGTAATGCAGATTTAAACAGCTTCGTTCCGTTTAGCACCTTAGCATTCTGTGAAAATCAATCGTTTTTCTTAGCTAAATGTAATGGATCTGCTGTCCACCTACCCCTCTTTGAATGTAAATGAATCTTATTCCTAACCATTTTTCTTTTTACATAATTTCACAGTATTTCCATTGATGCCTTGAGGACAATGAAAAAATACATAAAATAATTTGTAAAACAGGAGGCATACAAAATGTTTATCTAGCTCCCGAATAATGTCAGATTGTGATCCTTACCCAGTGAAGTAAGTTCGGGTAAGTTTCTTTAATTAATTTAATTAACTTAGGAGTAGGAACTGGAGGCAGCATTTAGGGTAGTCGAGTGCTCCGTAAACTGTATGTGGGAAGTCAAAGATAGCACAATTGTCCCTGATGATTACACCTGCAAAAGGTGCATCCAGCTGAAGCTCCTGACAAATCGAGTTAGGGAAATGGAGCGGGAGCTGTATGAACTTCGGATCATTCGTGAGGCCGAGGCAGAAATAGACAGGAGGTTCAGGGTGACTGTTACCCCTGCAGGTCAGGAGGCAGGTAACTGGGTGACTGTCAGGAGAGGGAAGGGTAATAGACAGAAAGAGCAGAGCACCCCTGTAGCGATTCCGATCAACAATAAGTATACCGTTTTGGACACTGTTGTTGGGGACTACCTACCAGGGACAAGTTTTAGTTGTCGCGTCTCTGGCACCGAGACTGGCTCCTTAGCTCAGAAAGGAAGGAAGGACAAGAGGACAGCAGTCGTGATAAGGGATTCGATAATTAGGGGGACAGATAAAAGGTTCTGTGGGAGAGGTCGAGAATCCTGGATGGTCTGTTGCCTCCCTGGTGACAGGGTTCACGATATCTTGAATTAAGTTCTCGGTATTCGCAGGAGGAAGGCTGAGCAGGCCGATGTCGTGGTCCAAGTAGAGACCAATAACGTGGATAGGAAGGAGGAGGAGGTCCTGCAAAGAGAGTTTAAGGAGTTAGGTGAAACGTTGAAGGACAGTTCAACCAGTTCACCCGTGTCACGTGCTAGTGAGTGTACAAATAGGAAGATAATGCAGCTAAATACGTGGCTAAGGAGGTGGTGCAGAAGGAAGGGCTTCATGTTTCTGGACAATTGGGCTTTGTTCCAGGGAAGATGGGATCTGTTCCGAGAGGACGATTTGCACCTGAGCTGGATGGTGAATAACATCGTTGCAAGGAGATTTGCTAGTGCTGCTCCACGAGGTTTAAGCTAGATTTGCAGGGGGAGGGGAACCAGAGTGTTAGAGCAGATAGTGAGGTGGTGCAGGATAAAGGTCATGCGAAGGATGCGTGTGTGGACAGAAAGCAAAGGTTTGTACGTAATAGAAATGTTCTCAGGTGCTTCTATTTCAATGCAAGGAGCATTGTAGGTAAGGAAGATAAGCGTAGGGCGTGGATTGATACGTGAGAATACGACATTATTCCTATTAGTGAGACTTGGTTGCAGGAAGGACAGGAGTGGCAGCTTAATATTCCGGGTTTCCATTGTTTCATACATGATAGAGGGGGAGGTATGAAAGGGGGTGGAGTGACATAACTAGTCCGGGAAAATATCACAGTCGTGCGTAGACAGGACAGCCCGGAAGGCTTCTCTACAGAGGCCATATGGGTGGAGCAGAGGAACGGGAAAGGTGTGACCCCACCAACAGGTTTGTATTATAGACCGCCCAATAGTCAGAAAGAATTGGAGGAGCAAATCTGTGAGAGATAGCAGACCGATCTAAGAAACGGAACTAATAGTAGGGTATTTTAACTTTCCGCATCTTGACTGGGACTCCCACAATGTGAACGGCCGAGATAGCTTGGAGTTTGTCAACTCTGTTCAGGAAAGTTTTCTAAATTAATATATAGAAGTACCTAGAGACAGGATGCACTACTTGATCTCCTATTAGGAAACCGGACAGGTTAGGTGACAGAAGTGTGTGTAGGTGAACATTTTGGGTCCAGTGACCATAATGTCATTAGTTTCCAGATAGTTATGGATAAGGATAGATCGGGTCCTGGAGTTGAAGTTCTAAATTGGACAAGGGCCAATTTTGTAGAATTGAGAAAGTATCTAAGAAGAGTGGATTGCAATAAGATGTTTTCTGGCAAGAATGTGTTCAGTAAGTGGAAGACCTTCGAAGGCGAATTTTTGAGAGTGCAGAGTTTGTATGTCCCTGCCAGGATTAAAGGTAAAGTTAACAGGCATACGGATCCTTGGTTTTCAAGGGATATTGGTGATCTGGTTAAGAAAAAGAGAAAGGTGTATAGAAGGTATAGGCAACAAGGAACAAATGAGATACTTGAAGAGTACAGAAAATGAAAGAAAATACAAAAGAAGAAAATCAGGAAGGCAAAAAGAAGACAGGAGGTTGCTTTGACAGATAATAACAAGGTAAACCCGAAGGGTTTCTACAAGTATATTAGGATTAAAACGATAGCAATGGACAAAATTGGTCCCCTGGAAGATTAGAGTGATTGTCTATGTGTTGAGCCTCACGAGACAGGGAAGATCTTAAACGGTTATTTTGCATCAGTATTTACTCAGGAAACTGGGTTAGCGTATATGGAAGGAAGGGAAACAAGTAGTAGTGTCATGGAACATATAGAGATTAAAGAGGAGAAGATGCTTGCTGCCTTACAGCTAGAAAAAGTAGATAAACACCCCTGGCCTGACATGATATTTCATCGAACCTTGAGAGAGACTAGTGTAGAAATTGCAGGGACCCTGGCAGAAATATTTAAAATGTCCTTAGCCACAGGTGTGGTGCCGGAGGATTGGAGGGTAGCTCATGATGTCGTATTGTTTTAAAAAAGGCTCCAAAGGTAAACCAGGTAATTACAGGCCGGTGAACCTGACATCGGTAGTGAGGAAATTATTGGAAGGTACTCTCATAGATCGGATATACAACTATTTGGACATCCAAGGGTTGATTCAGGATAGGCCACATGGCTTTGTGCGTGATAGATTGTATTTAACGAATCTTGTAGAGTTTTTCGAGGAGGTTACCAATAAAGTGAATGAAGGAAAGGTTGTGGATGTTGTCTACATAGACGTTAGTAAGGCCTTTGACAAGGTCCCACATGGGAGGTTAGTTCAGAAGGTTCAGACACTAGGTATCCATTGAGAGGTTGTAAACTGAATTCGAAATTGGCTGTGTCGGAGAAGACACACAGCTGTGGATGATTGCTTCTCAGACTGGAGGCCTGTGACTAGTGGTGTGTCTCAGTGATCTGTGCTGGGACCATTATTGTTTGTTGTCTATATGACTTAGATGATAATGTGGTAAATTGGATCAGCAAGTTTGCTGGTGACACTAAGAAAGGAGGCGATCGGAAGGCTTTCAAAGTTTGCAGAGGGATTTGGACAAACTGGAAGAAAGGGCCAAAAAATGGCAGATGGAAATTAATGCAGACAAGTGTGAGGTGTTGCACTTTGGAAGGACAAATCAAAGTAGGATATACACAGTAAATGGTAGGGTACTAGGGATTATGTCGGAACAAATTGATCTGGGAGTTCAAATACATCATTTCCTGAAAGTGGCATAACAGGTAGACAGGGTCGGAAAGAAGGCTATTGGCATCCTGGTATTCATAAATCAAGGTATTGAGTATAGAAGGTAGAATGTCATGGAGAGATTATATAAGAGTTCAAATTTGGTGTATTGTGAGCAGTTCTGGTCACCTAACTATAGGAAGGATTTCAGTATTACTGAAAGAGTGCAGAGAAGATTTATTAAGATCTTGCCGGGTCGTCAGAAGTTGAGTTACAGGGAAAGATTGAATAGGTTAGGACTTTATTCCTTGGAGCTTAGAAGAATGAGGGGGATTTGATAAAGGGTTACAAAATTATGAGGGGTATAAACAGAGTAAATGCGTGTAGGCTCTTTCCACTCAAATTAGGAGAGATAAATACGAGAAGATATGGCTTTAGGGTGAAAGGGGAAAGGTTTAAGGGGAACATTAGGGGAAACGTCTTCACTCAGAGAGTGGCGGGAGTGTGTGGAACGAGTTGCCATCTGACGTGGTAAATGCGGGCTCACTCTTTGGTTTTAATAATAAGTTAGATAGATACATGGATAGGAGAGGTCAGGAGGGTTATAGACTGGGTGCAAGTCAATGGGTCATTAAACCACGTTTCCTCTTTTATTTTCATGAGATTGTTTAAGAAATGGAAACAGTTAGTAAAACACAGAGCATTTTAACATTTAGACCTTTGTATATTCGTTCTGAAAATGTTATCGACTGGCCTAAAGTTGCCAATCCACCATGAGTACATGCGAGTATTAGCATAAATGTACGAAGATCTAGAGGACCAAAGGATTACATATGTAAGGAACATGTAAGTATAATAATACTACTACTAATAAAAATAATGAGTAACTAAACAATAAATCTAGAGAACTTCAGGGGGTAACGAGGGAGCAATAGATCGTGGTGAATGAAAGATCTTGAGTAACGTAGAACCGTTAACAGGCAAGGCGACGCATACGAAATCCAAAGGCGAATTTATAAGCGGTAGTACTAGGAATTGAACTTCGCCGATTGAAACCACGGTACTCAGCACGAGGGTTTAAGTATAGAATTTTCATTAAAGATGTGGCAGGTAATAATTGGCAGCCTGAGTCTTAACACGACAGCTACAGTTAGCCATACTCTGGGGAATTGGTGTGCCGAAACGTGCATGCTGTTGCAGTTCAGTCGGGAAGGTGACAAACCCACCCTTCCTACAACTGACTTCTAATGACGCAGTGCGATCAAGATGGTGGTGATGAAAGTCCTCTATCAAAGTAATATCCAGGATGTCGCGTGAAGGAATCCAGCTTCTTCCTTCTGCGTCAGATCCCTCCCAATTCTGGAGGTACTGTCTTTTACCACAAACAATATGGGTTCGTAAAGGTCAACGGACTGTTTCGGCAGGTTGTTCCTCAATAATTCTGAGAGGCGGAGTAGGTTAGTGAACCGATGCTAAGGATGGAACTAAAGGGTTTGAGGCGGGATACGTGGAACGTGGGGTGAATCGTCATGGTGCTAGAGAGTTTGAGATTACAGATAACAGGATTTTGAACAGGTCGATTTAACGAGGAGCGAATTTTCTGGATTCAACCCACGTGAGAAGATCTCATTTCCCGTCCCTGTTTTCTCTGGCGATTGGCCTGGTGTTATTGTGGCCGCGACATGGCCATCAACGTCTCTCTCGCCTTAGACCATATCTGGCGACATTTCTAAACCAGTATTTCCGCTGGTAGAACCCGACCATTCGCTTCTTGCTCCACAAAAGCGGAAACTGGTACCAAAATTGGCCTTGAAAAGTGGTCACCCCGAAAGACGGATGCTGAATTGTATTAAGAACAAGCTCCCCCCATATCAGGTTATCACTACAATTGGTCATGTTCCCCGAGGCTCGACATCTGAGAGTTCTTTCAAAGATTTGATTGACCCTCTCCATTTGACCGTTGGTCTACGGATGAAACCCGGACAGGCAGAGGCCACAGTGACCTCAGAAAAAGACTTCCAGACTAAGAGAAGGCTCCGCTGGATTGTCCTATACCTCTCCTGATAATAGATATCAGCACATCTATTCAACGTGTCATCATCAAACCTAATAAGAACACGAGGATACCGTTTAACCTCGATCATGCTTCGCATTCAATTAAATGCCGTGTGACTTGCGCTTCAATACAATTTTTCTGTAGCTCCCAATCCCTAAATATCTCACCCTAATCGAACTATTAGTCTAGACGTCGAGTGATTACCCCACCCGATGTTTAAATCTTTTCATAGCATTGGGACAGGGTAATGAATAGGTGTGGTCGGGGTGTTCGGGGTGAGGTTGGGGCTGTAGGAATAACGGCATAACAAATATTTGGTTGCAAGTTTCAAAGGTCGAGCCAATTAAGCAGCCAATCTTCAAAATACCATCGAACATGGACGAAACGATCAAAAGAACCTGGTTTCCATTTTGTTTTTTACAAAAGTGCAAAGCGAACAGTGACATAAATTTTAAACCAGCGTACTGTAAAGCCTGTTCAAAACATGTTTTATTGCATTCATACTTCCATGCTGCTAGTTATTTTATTTCAGCAGTTTTTCTGCAAAGCGCAGGGTATACTCTAAATTAAGCTTCACAGAGCTGATCAGATAAGTGGTGGTTTGGTCGGCTTGGTAATGTTGCGTCAGCCAAAGAGGTTTGTCTCAGTAACATTCTCTCCAGTGTGATGCCAGGGAGCATTGGAGAGAGCTGGGTGGGATCAGATTTCTGAGGAAAAGTGGGTTGTTTTTCGGGTTTTTTTTTTGGTAGATGTTGGAAGTGGAAGGAGGTGCGGAGAGGAGCACAAGTGAAAACGCTCAAGCATCCCGTCCGAAGGGGAGACCCTGTTATAACAAATGATGTGTGCAAACCAGTGGATCCAAGGAGGAAGTGCAAATGCTCCTGTGTTAGCCAGTTCGTTTGTAACAGTACTCAAAGGAATTCCAAACTGTGGCTGGGACGTGCGTTTAGCGCCCTGATTACTGACTATCCAGAAATGAGCTCCAACACACATTTAATCTGGTTTCACCGTAATTGGCCCCTTGTCTTTAACTTTCTACTAACTGTACGTTAACGTTGAAATATCTGCAAATATACTGCCACTTTAATTTGATGCCGGTGTAAGTTCTGTTATTTCCTGGCGAACAATAATTTTGGATAGGGCAGTACTGATACAGCATTCTTTATAATTCCCGTTCCCTCATACAGAACATTCCAACTTTCAATGTGCGTCATCTATATTGAAGGTGAGGAAGAAAAATGGGAAAGTAGATTTCCACAGATCGTGGAAACCACAGTTCGTGGTTGCTCTCGTCTGCCTTAGTGGAGCCAAATGGTTCAGTGTGTTGCATCCAATAAGTGGTCATTATCAAATAACCATGAGTGCAGTGGATAATGAAAAGATGGTATCAGGAGCACCGGCTACATTCCAACCTGTCGAGGAGACATGAATGCTGCTTCAGGCACTGGTGTACTTCCATGATCTCATCGAGTTTGTATCAAAGCTGGAGGAGCGTGAGACGTGACAATATTTGCGTCAAACCGCATGAAAGCGGAAGGGTTAAACCCTCACTGGACAAGTTTATGTTCTGAAGACGTCAGTTAACTATGTCATTCACGTAGTCTCCTCGGATGGAGTGGCTACGAGTCCGTCGGAGGTAAAGGCGATAACCACATGGCCAAGGCTGAAGACTTTGAGTGCCGCATGTTCATTCATTGGATGCTGTGGGTAGTACCGGAGAGTTCTGAGGGGTCACTCCAGAGCAATCCATCAGTTGAATGAGCTGCTGTGTGGATACACTACCTTATTGAAGGAAGGAATGGAACAAATGGAGAAGAAGGCAAGGTTTATCGTAGCTCTTCGGAGCCTTTAAAGGAAAGATGGAATGCAAAGTGTAAAGAGTTATTACATCTGCTGCAGATTTGTTGACTAAAGCCCCCTTGCCTGCCTTTGCAAACCACCAGTTGTCGTATAATTGCAAACACACGACAGCTGTGATTGACTGGGCAGTGTTCCATATCAAGATCAGGACAGCACGGAGTGACCACTCTCCGCTGAACATTGACGGTTCCTCCGGTGAGACCTTTAAGAGCACCAAATTTCATGGAGTTCATCTGGCGGAGAATGTCACTTAGTCCCTGAAGACAAGCTCCATACACAAGAAAGCACAGCAACGTCACTGCGTTCTGCGAAGGATGAGAAAAGTCCATCTCCCACCTTCCATCCTCACCACATTCCACAGAGGACGTATCAAGAGCATCCTGAGCAGCTGCAACACTGCCTGGTTCGGGAATTGCAGCGTCTTGAATCGCAAGACTCTGCAGCTTAGAAGATCATCGGGGTCTCTCTTCCCGCCACGCCACACACTGCAGCCGCAAAGCTAACAGCATTATGAAAGACCCCACGCAACCCTCATGCAAAAACTTCTCCCTCCTGCCCTCTGTCAAAAGGTACCGAAGCAATCGGGCTCTCACGACCAGACAATGCATCAGTTTCTTCGCCCAAGCTATCAGACTCCTCAATATCTAGAGTCTAGACTGACATCTACATCATTTATTATCATATTGAAATTTGTCCTCTACTCTGCCCAATGTCCTGATAATTATCAATTTATTTATCTATTTATCTATTTATCTATCTATTTATTTGTTTATTGATTGATTGATTAATTAATTAAATATCATACTGCCCTGCACTGTTTTGTGTAGGTCTGTACTCTAGTCTAGTTCTTGTGTTGTTTTACGTAGTCTAGTGTAGCCTTGAGTTATCTCACATAGACTAATGTATTTTTTTGTTGTTTTATGTAGCACTATGGTTCTGGAGGAAGTTGTTTCTTTTTTATTGTGTACCGTACTAGCAGTTTATGGCCGAAATGACAATAAAAAGCGACTCGACTTGAATTGACTGGAAGATGAAAGTAAAGGGGCTTTTGCTTTCGTTAGCTGTTTCCTGTTTCGTTAGAACAGGAAAACAGATTATTATCTGAACGGTGGCCGATTAGGAAAAGGGGAGATGCAACGAGACCTGGGTGTCATTGTACACCAGTCATTGAAGGAGGGCATGCAGGTACAGCAGGCGGTGAAAAAGGTAAATGGTATGTTGGCAAAAGGATTTGAATACAGGAGCAGGGAGATTCTGCTGCAGTTGTACAAGGCCTTGGTGAGACCGCACCTAGAATATTTTGTGCAGTTTTGGTCCCCTAATCTGAGGAAAGACATTCTTGCCATAGAGGGATAGACGGAGTACAGAGAAGGTTCGCCAGATTGATTCCTGGGATGGCAGGACTTACATATGAAGAAAGAGTGGATGGACTAGGCTTATACTCACTGGAATTTAGAAGATTGCGGGGCTCTTATTGAAACGTATGAAATTCTAAAGGGATTGGACAGGCTAGATGCAGGAAGATTGTTTCCGATGTTGGGAAAGTCCAGAACGAGAGGTCACAGTGTAAGGATAAAGGGGAAGCCTTTTAGGACCGAGATGAGGAAAAACTTCTTCACACAGAGAGTGGTGAATCTGTGGAATTCTCTGCCACAGGAAACAGTTGAGGCTCGTTCATTGGCTATATTTAAGAGGAAGTTAGATATGGCCCTTGTGGCTAAAGGGATCAGGGGGTATGGAGAGAAAGCAGGTATAGGGTTCTGAGTTGGATGATCAGCCATGATCATACTGAATGACGTTGCAGGCTCGGAGGGCCGAATGGCCTACTCCTGCAACTATTTTCTATGTTTCTATGTTTCTAGCTGGTGTCTGACACCAACCGAACGAAACTACCCTGCAGACAAACTGGAGCTACTGGCATTGAAATGAGAGGTGGTGGGTAAATTAAGTGAGTCTCTGGTGCCAAGTTCTAGCTGATAACAATAACAATCCAATGACTTATATTCTCACCTCGACGAAATTGGATGCCACAGGTCATCGCTGGTTGGCGGCGTTGTCTGCTTATGATTTCTGCCTTGCATATCGGCCGGGAAGTGAGCAATGTCGCGGGTGCTTTGTCACGAATGTCTGATGATGTACCGTCAACAAACGGACAGTGGGAGTGCACACCTGCCTCTGCTGTTAAAGCAATGTGCCAGTTGTTCACAGCTGGGAAATCAGAGCACAGACTTTAGCTTCATAGAGCTGCTGGTTATTTGAGAGCATCGAGCCATGCCATTCACCAAGCATATTGCAACTTGACTGCACTGAATACGAAGAAGCTGCCCCCTTGAGTACTTCAGATTTGGCAGCAGCTCAGCAAGCCGACCCTTGTAAAGTTGCCATCTGGTTATCTGTTGTCAAAGCGGATATAGACCCAGTAGAGAGGACCAATTACCCTGCCATACCCCTACCCGTGAGAAAATGGGACAAACTGGAGTTGAGGAGAAAAGTTTCACACAGTTTTCCATCTCCCCCACATAGACCTCGGCGTTCCCAGTTGCGTCTCCCTGAAAGAAGTATCCGAAAATTGTTCTGAAGTCACGTCAGGTCATTCCGGATTTGACAAGACCTACGGATTGGTCTAAGATCGGTTTTATTGGACACGAGTGAAGTATGACGTTGAAAAGTACTGTACGACGTGCACCCAATGTATTCCAAGGAAGATTCTGCCTACTAGAGTTGTCTATTAGACGCTGCAACTATCCAATTTACAAAGAACTGGGCCATTTGACTTCGTGTGTATGTAATTCCTTTCCATACAGCCTGATTCTAGTAACACTGCTAACGTCTTGCTCATCATCGACCAATACACCAGATATACTCAAGCCTTCTCCACTTAAGATTAGAGAGTATCCACAGTTGCTAAAATATTATTTGATAAATATATTATTCATTATGGCCTCCCGAGAAGGATACACTGTGACCAGGGAAGGGATTTTGAGAGCCGAGTCAAATATGAGTTACTCAGTAGGCTTGGTGTTGAGAAGAGTCATAGACTACGCCATGTCACTCTCAAGGTGATCCTCAGCCTGAAAGATTCAACAGTCTAGACATGCTTGGGACACTGAATGCCAACAGACAGAGAAAGTGGAGCCAACACATTGGACATTTGATACACTGCTACAACTGCACACAAAATGAAAACACTGGGTACAGCAATACTATTTGACGGTCGGGCACGTAGCGAGCTTACCTGTAGACATTTGGTTTGGAACAGCCGGGGGGACTTGCCGCATAACACGTATCTCAAGTATGTATCTGACGTGAGGAAAGAAATGTAAAAAGACTATGAGCTAGTAGTAGTTTCTAGCAAATTGATCAGCACCGTACTTTAGTTCTCGGCAGGTATCCCAGCTGGGCCGGGTGCTTCCCATGGATTCACCGTCCTAAAGAGTGCTGTCAAGTCCTCTCAGAGACTGAAATCACAGAATCATCGGGGTCTGTGGCAGTTCGTGATGGTTCCTTCATTTTTTTTTACTGTCGACAAGCATAGAAAACATTTAGATCATCTGGCCGCGAAGCATATTTGTTACTTATGGCGCTTGATTTCAAAGCAACACACACAAAATGCTGGAGGAGCTCAGCAAGGCAGGTGCATCTATGAAAAAGAGTAAATAGTTGACGTTCAAGGTGGCGGGTGATAGGTGGAAAACAGAGGCATGGAAGGGGAGAAGTGAAGAGCTGGGATTTTGATTGTAGAAATAACTGAAGGGTTAGAGAAGTGGGAAGCTGATGGGAGAGGACTGACGAAAGGGAAGGAGGAGGATCACCAGACTGAGGCAATGGACAGGTAAAGTAAGAGACGGAAACTAGAATGGGAAGTGATGAGGGGGAGGGTGGAGGAATTACCGGAAGTTGATCCCATCAGTTTGGAGTCTACCCAGAGGGAATCTAAGGCGTTGACCTTCCAACCTGAGTTTGGCCTGATTATGGCAGTAGAGGAGAATGGGAAGAAGAATTGAAATGAATGGCCACCGAGAAATCTCTCTTATTTTGGCAGACGGATGGAAGGTGCTCAATGAGCTGTTCTCCCCATCTAAGTCGGGACACAGCGAAAAACAGGATGCCACGCCGGGAGCACCGGATACAGTAGTAACCCCAATTGAATCGCTGTTGTTGAAGTGTCGCCTCACTGTTTGGGGCCCTGAGTGGTCATAAGGGAGGAGGCGTATGGGCAAGTGTGGCACTTGCTCTGCTCGGAAGACTAAGTTCCCGGAGAGTGGTTAGTTGGGTGGAACAAGAGGACGGTGGAGTTGCATAGGGACGCCTTGTGGAGAGCGGATAGTGGCGATGGGGGGAATAGGGAAAGATATGGATGATGATGGGGTCTTTTAGGAACTGGTGGTAGTTACATAGAATGATATGCTGGATGCGGAGGCAGTGGGGTACATGAGGGCAAGAGGTATCTTACCCTTGTGTGGCTGTGGAAGGATGGCGCGAAATGGAGGAGATACGGGTGAGGGCAGTGTTGATGCTGGAGGAACGGAAGTCCCTTTCCTTGAAGAAGGAGGACATCACAGCAGTTCTAGAATGGAAAATCTCGTCATTACAGCAGATGCGGTGGAGATGAAGAATCGAAGAAAAGGGAATGGTATTATTACAAATGATAGCGCGGGAAGAGGGATAGTCCAAATATATCAGTAGCTCGACTGTATTCAGCGATGGAGACAGAGATATCGAAAAAGGAGAGTCTAATTTCAGAAATAGAGTAAGTAATTTTGTGGGCAGGATGGACGTTGGAGGCAAAGTTGATGAAATTAAAAAAGCTTAGTATGGGTGCAGGAAGCTGCATCAAAACAGTTGTCAATGTAGTGTTTCCAGAGTTGGGTAGCGATTTTGGCTGTTCCACATGGCCAACGAAATATCAGTCATACCTTGGACTCGGGCGAGTGCTCATAGCTGCACCTTGCGTTTGAAGGAATTGAGAGGAGCCCAACGTGAAATTGTTGAAGGTGAGGTCCAGGTCCGCCAGACAGAAGACAGTAGAACTTGCTGGTTCTGTTGTCCAGGAAGAACTGGAGAGCGTTAAGACCATCCAAATGGTGAATAGAAGTGTACAGAGACTGGACATTCATAGTGAAAATGAAACGATCTGTCATGGTCCATTGCGTGAAATACGCATTCCCATTGACGGTCTGGTCCTTTTTCCTTATTCCATTTTTTTGGGTTTCCCCAGTTTCTGTTGAGGCAGCTCATTCTTGTTTGGGCTGGCCTCATAAATAGCTTCAGGATTCAGCCTCTGGCAGCTGGATTGCTCCTGCCCAAACAACCTGTCTGTATCCCTTCCCTTTCGCCTTCCTGCCTGGTTCCTTCCCTTGCCTCGACTTGCCTCGGCCTGGAGACTTGCGTCGCCTCGCCTCTGCCTAGAGGCTTGCCTCGCTATGCCTTTGCCTGTCGCTTTCCTTCGCCTTGCCTCTGCCTGGAGCCTCCCCCAGTTTGGACTGTCTGTCTGTGTCCACGCCTTCACTAGGTAGGTCCGGCCGTTTTGCCGCTACCTAGCGTTGGGAACTGTCTCGTCGTGTTCAGCGTTCTTTGTTAAGAGTCCCGTCCCTACGTCCTGTTCCCAAAGTGGGGTCCCGGCTCTGCGTTCTGTGTGATGACTCCCGGCCCTATGTCTTGTACCCAAGGAGGGATACCGGCTCTGTGTTCTACTTTCCTGTCTCTTCCTCGACCAAGACAAGCCTTTGGGGTCTCGTCCAGTCCTAGTCATGTCCCAGGTCCTTGTACTGTCCAAGCCACGGCTTTGTGTTCTGGTCTTGTCATGTGCCTCGCGCAGCCCAGGAGTACCTTACCCAGCCCGTTGCTGGGGTTCCTTCGTCTTTTGCTGGGTTCCCTTGTCCTGTCCATGAATCTCATGTCCAGTTTGTTGCCTCTCCTGGCCCCGTAGCCACGACTTGTCCTCGCATAATTCTGGAGTCCGTGCCTGAGTCAATACCCAGGTTCTGGGTCCTTGTCTAGTGTCTGGCTCGGAGTCCAAGCCCAGACTCCTAGTTCCCAGTTCATGTCCTGGTGCCGCTATCCTCGTCAAGTCCTCGCCCAGGCCCGGAATCCTTGTCTCGTCCAGGGCCTGTGTCATGTCCAGCGTCCTCTCTTCTTCACTTCCCTTGCTTCCTTTTCACCCTTGGTCCTGTTCCTGGTAGTTCAGTGTCTGTGTCGTGCATTTGGATCAACTCCCAATACCCCCGTTATGACACGATCTGGTCCAAGGGACATCACTTCGTTGAAGAGATCGACAGCGTGTGAAGCGTGAAGGATGCAATTACCCAGGGTCTGAACCAAGATCCCTCCCCTCCCTGTTACTCTGAGTTCTCCCTTTCCTTTCCAGTTCTGATGACGGATCTCGCCCCGAGCCGTGAAATGTTTATTCCTTTTCATAAATGCTGCCTGGCCTGCTGCGTTCCTAAAGCATATTGTGTGTGTTCCTTCGGATTTCCAGTATATGCAGATTTTCTGGTTTGATAGCGTTCAAGCCCCGTTGCAACTGTTGGGCGTCCTTCATTAATTCAAGTTTAATCCGGAATTGTCACCTCACCCATGATATACCTTTATGGACCTTTTATAACTTTATAATCGCCCGTCTTGATTGGTTGTGATCTGACCTGAACAGACTGCAGATGCCGTGGTTCATCCCAGGGCTCCTGGACTCACTTGCCTACAACTGTTTTTTTTTCACGCCTGTGCTAACTGAAATGTATTCGTTCAGTTTCACAGACGAGACTTTGAGCACAGCCCAGTCCACAGACTCGAAGCAATCACATGGCGACTCATCAGCTTTCCGTGACCACCTCTTTGTTCTCCTAATCTCTGGATCCTTGCTCGTTTGTTTTTAGCTCTGTGCAGGTGGGAGAAGGATACTCAAGTGATCAGATGTGGCTTTTGAGCTTGGAAGTGTAGGCATTTCTTCTCTTTTTATACAATAGTGGTAGTCGAGTGTGCAGGCCTTCTGGTGCTACAGGTCATATGCTGAGAGTAATTGGGTAGAGTTTTCCTGATTAAAAAAACCTTATTGAAATCCCCGATAATGATCTGAAATGCGTAGGAATGGACTGTTACCTGTTTGGCGAAGGCAGCATGCAGTATCTCTGTCGGAAGATGATGGTATTTAAACTGCTGCCAGGATCATGAAGGACAAATTTCTTGGTAAATAGAACGGCCGGCGTTTGATCGTTTGCTGCTCAAGTTCGGACAAGCAAGATCACGACAAAGCTGCCACATCGGAGAAGCACAGTTTATCGTGATGGGACCTGGAGGGATAGAGCAGTGAAAGAAGTGCATGGTGTAAAGCCAGATCTAACATATAGAGAGGCTTTGAGGAAAGAGCAGCAAAATAAAGGGTATAAAGGTAGTAAAGTCGAAGGGCTAAAGTGTGTGTACTTCAATGCAAGAAGCATCAGGAACAAAGGTGAAGAACTGAGAGCTCGGATACATACATGGAATTATGATGTAGTGGCCATTACGGAGAATTGGGGCTGCCACCAGGGCAGGAATGGATTCTCAATATTCCTGGATTTCAGTGCTTTAAAAGGGATGGGGGGTGAAGGGGAGGAGGGTTGGCATTACTAGTCAGGGATACTATTACAGCTACAGAACGAGTGGGCAATGTAACAGGATCCTCTTTTGAGTCAGTATGGGTGGAAGTCAGGAACAGGAAGGTAGCAGTTACTCTACTGGGGGTATTCTATAGGCCCCCTGGTAGCAGCAGAAATACCGAGGAGCAGATTGGGAGGCAGATTTTGGAAAGGTGCAAAAATAACAGGGTTATTATCATGGGTGACTTTAACCTCCCTAATATTGATTGGCACTTGATTAGATCCAAGGGTTTAGATGAGGCAGAATTTGTTAAGTGTGTCCAGGTTGGATTCCTGTCACAGTATATTGACAGGCTGACTAGGGGAATGCCATACTAGATCTAGTATTAGGTATTGAAACGAGTCAGTTCACATATCTGGGTGAGCATCTGGGGGACAGTGATCACCGCTCCCTGACCTTCAGCATTATCATGGAAAAGGACAGAATCAGAGAGGGCAGGGAAACGTTTAATTGGGGAAGGGCAAATTATGAGGCTAAAAGGCCAGAACTTGCGGGTGTGAATTGGGATGCTGTTTTTACAGGGAAATGTACTATGGACATGTGGTCGATGTTCAGGGATATCTTGCAGGATGTTAGGGATACATTTATCACTGTGAGGCAGATAAAGAATGGTAGGGTGAAGGAACCATGGGTGACAAGTGAAGTGGAAAATCTAATCAGGTGGAAGAAGGCAGCATACATGAGGTTTAGGAAGCAAGGATCAGATGGGTCTATTGAGGAATATAGGTTAGAAAGAAAGGAGCTTAAGAAGGGGCGGAGAAGAGCAAGAAGGGGTCATGAGAAGGCCTTGGCCAGTAGGGTAAAGGAAAACCCAAGGCATTCTTCAATTGTGTGAAGTACAAAAGGATGACAGGAGTAAAGGTAGGACCGATTAGAGATAAAAGGGGGAAGATGTGCCTGGAGGCTTTGGAAGTGAGGGAGGTCCTCAATGAATTCTTCTCTTCGGTATTCACCAATGAGAGGGAATTTAATGATGGTGAAGACAATATGAGTGAGGTTGATGTTCTGGAGCATGTTGATATTAAGGGAGAGGAGGTGTTGAAGTTGTTGAAATACATTAGGACGGATAAGTACCTGGGGCCTGACGGATTATTCCCCAGGTTGCTCCACGAGGCGAGGGAAGAGATTGCTGAGCCTTTGGCTAGGATCTTTATGTCCCCGTTGTCCACAAGAATGGTACCGGAGGATTGGAGGGAGGTGAATGTTGTCCCCTTTTTCAACAAAGGTACTGGAGATAGTCCGGGTAATTATAGCCCAGTGAGCCTTACGTTTGTGGTGGGAAAGCTGTTGGAAAAGATTCTTAGAGATCGGATCTGTGGGCATTTAGAAAATCATGGTCTGATCAGGGACAGTCAGCATGGCTTTGCGAAGGGCGGATAAAGCCTAACAAGCCTGATAGATTTCTTTGAGGAGGTGACCAGGCATATAGATGAGGGTAGTGCAGTGGATGTGATCTACATGGATTTTAGTAAGGCATTTCACAAGGTTCCACACGGTAGGCTTATTCAGAAAGTCAGAAAGCATGGGATCCAGGGATGTTTGGCCTGGTGGATTCAGAATTGGCTTGCCTGCAGAAGGCAGAGTGTAGTGGTGGAGGGAGGACATTCAAACTGGAGGGTTGTGACTAGTGGTGTCCCACAAGGATCTATTCTGGGACCTCTAATTTTCGTGATTTTTATTAACGACCTGGATGTCCTGGATAACAACATTGCGAGCCGAAGGGCCTGTAATAGGCTGTACTATTCTATGTTCTATGTTCTAAGCAGATACCTCCACCTTTTCCGAACAACTAGTTCGGTCTGCTCTGTGTATCGACAAGCCATCGGTCTGTTCGATTCTTATATTTCGTCGGAGTCTTGTTTAAGCACTGGCTGATCTATTCCAGTGTTCAACAGTGCCGTACCTCAGGTGTGGACACCATTCGTTAGTTAATTAGCTGAAAGCAACCTCGCACGCTGCCAGAACGAGTTTTGAAATATGATTTTTTTCATTGTTCTAGCCTTTTATATTATATGGATTAAATCGTATCAGTCGTTTTCTGAAGAAATTTAGAAAGCAACCGAATAGTGATAAAGTAAAGCTGACCAATATCCATTAGAGCTGCAGACGAAAAGGAAAGCAGAATCTGAGTTTCCGATTGGATCCGCCATGATCGTGAGCGAGGAATATTAGTCTAATTGAACTTCCTGTTTGCTTGTGAGTATGCAGGGGGAAGATCATCGTGATTTAGGAGACTGATGCTAATCCCTTCCTCAGATGGATCCACCTATTACTCTCCAACTCTTGCTCCAACCCATTCCTGAACTTTTACTACTGGCTATCTCTCCTCCTTCTTTGCTTCCTTCCGGTTCTGATGAAGAGTCTGAACACGAAACTTCAGCTTTTCACTTCTCTCCATAGACGCTGAGTGACCCAATTTAAAGAAGCTTCACTGTACGACCTCCAAGGAAAACATACCGTTTAAAAAGATCAAAATGGTTCCCAATTGTTGCTAAACGAGTCATTTTGCCTTGCTGCAGCACAGCTTTTTCTCATATGCCAACTCCGTTGCATCAAAAGTTAACATTCTGTGGCCTGTCTCTAGGTTCATTTTCAGCTTTTATATTCCACAACCCAAGATCTTGGACAACAATTTCTCCAGTTGTATGTACACCCTAGCATACTCTGTCTCTCCCAGTCCCTATCTGCTTCTGCCCCTCAGCTCCAAGGCATATGTGTTCACCACCTCCCCTCCGAGTTCACTGGAAAACAAAGAATTTGCATCCTGAATACTTTTCGGTTTGTCTTATGGATTTTGTGCTGCTGCTGATGAAAATCACCATGAAGTTTCCCTATCACGTACCATTGTTATACCATAATCGCCTATATTTATTATTTCAATTCATTAGTCAATTAAAATGTTGTCCACGATGTAAGATGGAAAGCTTTCTTTTTGTCCGGGCATTAGGCAGGGCGGATGCTGCATGGCAGGAGAGGTTTCAGACAGATTGTAAAAGCACCGTGCACACTCCGTTCAATCCGTTGTGTTCAAGTTTACATCGGTCAGACAGCATGTTCATTCGCATGCTCTGCCGGTATATTGTGTATATTCATTACAATCAAGTAAGATTATTTTCAGTAGTATTTGTGAAAGCAAACCACTGTTGCATCCACCACGATTTTCCTGTTATAGTTGTGGCGAGTATAAGCTTAAACATCAACCACGGAACATGACTCGTCTTATTAAGAAAGCCTATAAGTTCTTCGAGCGTAAGATTAGCGGCCAACTCAATGCTTTGGCTCTTCACATTTGTTGTACAACAGGCGTTATCGATCTGAGAATTTGGCTCAGAGATATTCGGAAGGCAATACCATTCGAGGTACCGATGACATGGCGA
The DNA here is from genome assembly GCF_048418815.1 of Hemitrygon akajei. Classification (NCBI taxonomy): domain Eukaryota; kingdom Metazoa; phylum Chordata; class Chondrichthyes; order Myliobatiformes; family Dasyatidae; genus Hemitrygon; species Hemitrygon akajei. Next base: position 32,501,886 of record NC_133140.1, read on the forward strand.
GAGCTAGTCCTATCTGACCAATGTGTCTGGTTTCTCTGTTACAAATAAGAGATCGATTGAACACTGCAATCTCCTTTTACCATCGAAACTTGTGCCGTTGTTGCAAGTGAGTTACTAGGGACGAACCCAAGTGCAGGACAAAGGCAACGGAGGCAGGGTCGAGAGGCGCTAGTACAGTTGTGAACTTGGAACAGGTAACCAGGGGAATCTTGACTCGGAGACAAGGTTTATCAGGAAGATCCAGGGAATGGAGTGGAGCTCAGAACTAATAGTCCTAAGGGATCCAGAAAAGAGGTTTACACACATTAGAATCGACTAATGAACTAGCGACCCATGACTTCGCGCCAGATTTCTGTAATTTTTTTTAACGGGTACCACGTGCGCTGTAATCAATTTAACTAGAAGCAAATAGATATCAGATGACGGGAATTAAGGCAGAATTTCATAGAGGAGCGTGGGGAGCAGACCCAAATGCACGGCACAGACACTGAACTACCAGGAACAGGACTAGGCGGGAGAAGGAAACAGGGGAAGTGAAGAAGAAGAAAGGACGCTGGACACGACACAGGCCCCAGACGAGACAAGGACTCTGGGCTTGGTCTGGGACTTGACGAGGAAGCGGAACCAGGACATGAGACTGGGAACTAGGAGCTTGGGATTGCACTACGAGCCAGGGACTGGACAAGCACCCAGAACCTGGGCCTTGACTCGGGCTCGAACTCCAGCATCAGGCGAGGATAAGACGTGTCTACAGGACGAGGAGAGGCACAGGACGGGAAATGGGGCTCCCAGACAGGACAAGGGAACACCAGCACAGGACGAGGGAGACCCAGCACCGGGCTGGGCAAGGTACTCCTGGGCTGGGAGAAGCATATGACAAGACGAGAACACAAAGCCGTGACTTGGGCAGGACAAGGACCTTGGATGTGACTTGGACTGGACGAGACCCCGAAGCCTTGACTTGGTCGAGGAAAAGACAGGAACGCAGAGCCCTGATCGAGGAAGAACAGGAACGCAAAACACAAAGCCTTGGTTCAGAGAGAGCAGGAACGCAGAACTCCGCTTCGAGGAAGAGACAGGAACATGGAACACCGAGCCGGACCCCTCCTTGGGTACAGGACATAGGGCCGTGACTCCTTACACAGAACACTGAACACGACCGGACAGTTCAACGCCAGGTTGCGGCGAAACGGCCGGACCTAACAAGCGAAGGCGTGGACACAGACAGACATTTCCAAACAGGGCGAGGCTCCTGGCAGAGGCAAGGCGAGGCTCCTGGCAGAGGCAATGCGAAGCAAGACTCCAGGCACAGGCCTGGCGAGAGATAATCACCCTCCAGAATCTGTACCTAGCTTAACTTCCTCAACTCTCCTACGACCTCAGCAGTTGAAGGCTGTTCAAAATTGAATACTCATCTCGTGGATAATTTACAGTTGTGGAGATGAGGACCTGGACGGATTATGGTCGAATACATAACGGAATAAAATTCCATATTCAAGGAATTTAAAGTGGTCTAATAGAATAGATAACAAAAAGGTCTCATGGTCCAGCTTGCTGGATCATTGAATATGGAATGCAGAGGATATTCGGCCGCTCAGGTTAGCATGTACAGGCAGATCAACAGAATTAACACGTAAATTTACCTTCTTTTCTCAGAATTGAGTTTCTGGACTTCTGAACCCACACTTATAACTTATGGATTCAAGAAATTCCATTAACATCGAAATAAATAGGTACATTCTTGTGTTTTCTTTGCTATTTCATCTGCCTGTTCAAAAGGCCCACAGTTTTTTTCAATTCCGACGAAGTATCATGTCGATTCAAAATAGATATATTTTCTCTTCTTGTTTATAATTCGCCAATGCGAACATTTGCATGCGTGTCTCTGCAAAAAATGTACGGAATAGAATTTGAATGCATTTGTCATTTTACCAAGAATGCCTTGTGTTTATGAGAACTAACACGCTGCCTGAGAATAGAATTACACTTGTGGTTCTGCTGCTGGCATCATGGAAAGATGTGGTCAAAAACTGCTCCTCTATGAAACATATATGTAGCAGACAGTTTGTGGTAACACCTAAGAGTAGGTCAATACGTTTAATTTAAGTAACTTATTTGATATCGTGCTTCTGTCAGCTAGATGTTTCTCAAGTTGTGCTGCAACATCTATACATCCTGTTTCTGTGCTGTGTTCATTCTGGAAATAAATATATAAAAAAACAAAGATATTTACAAAAACAAATAATTTATATTTATGTGTGAGCCATTCTCTGAGAGCATTGAATGGATAACCAATTACTTTGCAAATTAAACCGATTCGGGGGAATGCATACCCTTTTCTGATCAAATAAATGAGGGACCGCAGCTAGTAGATATTTAGTTCAATTTTACATCGTGTTCGCAACAGATATCTTCGCCGAAAGTCATTTTCCTGTGCTGCACTGGTCCGTCGTTATATTAAAAACAATGCTATTGGAACAAGGAACAGGTAAACAACATTACATCAAGTGGCAATGCCGAGAGTCTCCTCTTGAAGTAACGTTTTCCATAATACTTTTGAAGACTGAAATGAATGGAGAAGTAAGATCATGTCGCTATGTGTTCGGCTCATATCAAGTTACATCGTTAATTGGAAAGCAGGGTCATTATGGAAAACAGCTTTGCAGATGGTTGCAATCCAACATTAAGCAGAAAACATCGGGAACCTTCTATGGAAAAAGGAAAATACACATAATTTCTCTTCATGACTCAGTGATCAACCTGAAATATTCACACTATTTCTCACAGCAGTCGCTGCGTGGCTTTCTGAGTGTTTCCTATGACTTGCACGCAGTACTATCGAACGGTAGCTTTAATTTTGCAGTCACCTAACTCCATTTCATCTCCCTATTACCTATTTAAGAATAATCAAAATTCCGTTGAAACATTTATCCTGAAAAAACCTTGTTGGAAACATTTCGGAATATCTTCGTAATGAAGGCAGAGATATTTAAATACGCGATTTTATAAAGGATTATATCGTCCGGTGGACAAAATTGTCTCACAGATTAGAAATCTAGATTTGCAATCAATCATTTGGACTAACCAGAGCTGTGCTTGACATTTAAAAACGTCTTGATTTTTCTGAGATTGTCATGTATTCGAACAACTGAAATTAAAAACAAAACAATAGATCAAATACACAAAAAAAAGAGCAAAATGTCTTATACTTTCCTGTGCTTTTCCGCCCCAGCTAACGCTAAACAAATATATGCTGGTGAAAATAGAGAAGTGTAGTGTTTATCTCTAAAGCACTTAAAACTGAAATTGTATCGGCAGTCTTATTCAATTGCCACCCAAGAGCTTCCACGACAATCCCAACAGTGCTCAAACGAGGATAATTTTTATCAGCCAACTTGTTTTTAAGTGTTTAGTAATCAGTCCAAGTTATTGCTCAATTCTTACATATCATAAAGAATGGACTAATGGAGAACAGAGAGTGGTTCATGGGAAACTAATCACAGTCCTCTCATCTTTAGGATATATGTGTCGACAAAAAGGAATATCTGAAGGTCAAGGCAGAAATCTCGACAGAAAACTTACCTTCTGAAAATAGTGGTTTCTGCCGCAAACACATTTTTGTTACAAATTACCTGTAACATAAAACTGAGCTGTCTTTCATTGAATTGTCTGTTATGATTCATCAGATCCACAGCAGGAAAAGGTTCCCAATATCCATACCCTTTCCCCGCTAAACTCCTCAACAAACAGACCTCAAATACATCCCATGCAATCCAATAGACAAAATGTGTTTTACCTATGACTAAATTTACCCCCCAAGCAGCTACATAATTTCAGATCTGAGAGGACAGCAGATACAATTTAATTATGGTGACAAAGCTTCTAAGAAAGCAGCATAACATCCTTACCGTTTCATGGAAATTCGGAAACAGAACTGCACAAAATGGCGGGGTGCTTGACATGGTATTCAGAAACTTAACTCCGTTCGTAGGAAGCAGATGGAAGCTCAGTCTTGTTTCATCTCCAACAAAGATACCTTTGAATATTTTTTGTTCTCATTTTTAACTGGATAACTATTTCTGCCCTGCCAGGTTAGGCGCATGAGTGCATGCTAACAGTTTAGTTTTCTGTATTGGGTTAAATTTTTTGCTCGATGGACTATCCTATTGTCTCCTGATACTTTGTGGAAATGTAGGAGATCCTTGAAATAGCAGAATTTCCCCCAGTGGAACTATTCATGTTGATTGGATTTAAAATGGAGCCTCGGAACTGCAATCCATCATTTGCGGCTCCCTCCTTGTAGCTTTTACAGATTTTATCGTAGTACCTCTTGAATCTCGGTCATCATTAAACTGAATAACTTGCTGTTTCAACTCTTTAAGCTCTCTCTTTATATGATCAACATCCTACACCGGGAATCTATCTCTGTCACAGAGAGCATTTGTTGCTGCTTTTCGCTGATTTCTTCGTGCGAGCTGGTCACAGCAGCGAGTAAGGAACGCATGTACTATAGGGCCTACTTTGAAACATAAACAGACTATAATCTGTCACTGGAATAAATTTCTGAAGTTTTCACATTATATGCTTTTTTTCATGAAACTTAAGCATTTAAATTGCATGAAGATTCCTGAAGTAATAACCCGAATACACGACCATATGTCGTTACTCTTTGTCATAAATTCTCAGAATCTGAAATCATACATTGCATATTTATGACGACGTCCGAGAGAATGTACTCACTGTTTAAACCAGGCTCCTTCATCAATTTCCTTCTTGTTTTGCAATCCAGACATTAAGCAGTGGTTCATTAATCGAAATTCTATAACAAACCCCTGAAGGAAATTATCAAGAGAAGCAATTTGGCCCACCTGGATTCTCCAGTTAGCATATATTAAGCCTTTATCGGTTGTATACCCATCTGTCTAGAAATGGAAACGTCTACTTGTGGTCCATTACTCACCTTCCCAACTTTAGCGCATATTTTTTATTTTAATGTAACGATCTTTTGTCACGATGTGGAGACAAGGGTGCTGGGAGAGAACCCAGAAGTGGAACACAAACACGTCTTTCTTAGGTACAATAAAATAGCGTTTATTACTCGCTACACGAAATATCGGGAAATCGAGGAGGACAAAGAGGAACACGACCCTCGGACTAGGGGACTAGTGACTAGGATCGGCGCAGACCTGGGACATGGAAACAAGGAACTGAGATAGCCGCGGCCATGACTGGACAGCGGGAACATGGACAGCCGCGGACCTTGGACTTTGAGACTTGGACCTTGATTCACCGCCGCCAGACACTTGGATACCATGGATCGCTGAAGCCAGAAACGTGGACACCGAAACACAGGACAAGGAACCTTGAACCAGGACTCTTCCTTCAACTCAGGTACCGAACCGAAACTCTTCTTCAGGGGGTAGACACAGACACTGGGCATGACATCGAGCCAGAACTCCGACTTCCACTCAGGCACCGAGCTGAGACTCTTCGAAGGGAAAACATGGACAAGGGGCATGACCGTCGAGTCAGGACTCCGCCTTCAGCTCAGGCACCGAGTCGAGACTCTTCGAAGGGTAGACACGGACAAGGGGCATAAACGTCGAGTCAGGACTCCGCCTTCAACTCACCCCTGGTACATTGACCTTGCCCGGAACCACTCTGGCGACGGAAGGCGAATTGCTGGTACTCCGATGCGGGCTGGATCACTCCGGCTTGCCGTTGCGGCGGCGGCGACTTGCGAAGGCTTCTTAACACTCTCGCTCCGAACGGTTAAAGCCAGGGGCTTATAAACTGCCGGTTCGTGTCGAGGGTAGATTACCTTGATTGTCAAGCTCAAGGGACACGTGAAACGGAATAAGAAGGGAACAAGGCGTCAATGGTCCGGATCGCAACCTAACTAAATTTAAAGGGGAACCGATCCGGATCATGACATCTTTGCTGCGCAACTTTTCATATCACCAAAACAAGGCTGTCAGATATCACTGGCTTCCTGATAGTAGTACTCCGTTGAAACTTCTATCAGCGTTCGTATCACTTCCCGAAATGAAGGACCGCTTCTGAGAGTAATGTCTAAGTTTAAGCTGAAAAGTTGAAGATAAAGTATTTACAGTTGCTTTATTGCTCTAGAATGCTCTGTTATTTTTCCAGCCAAAATAAATGCTATTTTACCCATTTACTGTAACGGGCATGTCCAATTGCTCTACTTATTTTGATTGTAATTTAATTGATTCACCAGCAATACCAATCAGCTGAACAGCGGGCAAGGAGCCCCTTCCATATTTGCTAACTCAGTTAATCCAGGCTGCAACAGTCCATTAGGTCTTGCCATTTGTACAAATTTCCTTACCCTAGATAATGCGAGTTTGAAGATCACAGATCCTAATTGCACCATGGGTACAAAATCTGGTCATGACAATAATTAAAATAATTTGACGGGGTGGATGATGTAAACGCATCGGGTAAAGCCTATTCACTAAACTTGGAAGGGCGGAAGGGATATGAAATAAGAGATGAAAAAAGAAATGGCCAGACCTGAGAAACCGTTCCAATTGATAGGCCGGTTATAGTGTTTGTTTGGAAATCTAACGCAAGCATAGTGACTTGCAGCCTGAAATGGGTTTGGCATCCCACGTCATTATACGCGGACAAAATGTTTTTCCAACCATTTTTAATCATTTTCTATTATTAGAAATTCACAAGCAAACTTAGATCATGATCACTGACCTTTGTATCAACACTGATCTATTTATTTATGTATGTATTTATTTATTTATTTATTTATTTATTTTACAACCGTCTGAACAAGCTTCGGTTGCGCACACCACTGCCTAAGTTGCACTAAATATGAGGGAGAGCAAAGGTTCTCGCAAAGGTCGACAACAAAAAGAGCGCATTATCTATTATCCGATAAAGCAGAGAGTAACATATGAATTTGCTTCAGATATATAACACTGTAAAAGAGCCGTCCGGCCCAAACAATTCTAGCCGCCCAATTATAGCCATGTGACCAATTAGCCGACTCACGCCCACATCTTTGGAATGTAGGAGAAACCCCGAGCGCCCAAAGAAAGTCATGCGGTGATGGGAAAACTTAGAAACACACCAGTTAGTCGGCCACGGGAAGTAAACCTGGATCACTGCTGCTTTAATAGTGTTACGCTAGCCACTGAGCCAGGCAAAACTTACAATAGGACCATAACATATACAAGCAGAAGTAGGCCATTCGGCAGATCGTGTCTGCTCCGCCTTTTAATTATGGGCAGATTCAATTCTTCCACTCATCCCCATTCCTCTGCTTTCTCCCCATAACTTTTGACGCGCTGGCTAATGAAGAAACGTTCAATCTCTGCCTTAAATGCACCCAATAATTTGGGCTCCACAGTCGCTCATGGCAACAATTTCCGAATATTTACCACTCTTTGACTAAAGTAGTTAATCCCTATCCCTGTCTAAATGGACGTTCTTCAGTCCTGAAGTCGTGCCCTCTTGTCCTGGACTCCCCTGCCATGGAAAATATCCTTGCCATATCTAATCTGTTCAGGCTTTTTAACATTCAGAATGTTTCTTTGAGATCCCCCCTCATTCTCGTGAATGCCAGGGAATCGAGCTCAAGAGCTGCCCGACGTCCCTCATACAGTAACCATTTCATTCCTGGAATCATTCTCGTGAATCTTCTCTGAACCCTCTCCAATGTCAGCATATCTTTTCTAAAAGAAGGAGGCTAAAACTGCAAACAATACTCCGTGTGGTCTCACGAGTACTTAATAGAGCCTCAAAATCACAACCCTGTTCTTATATTCTTTACCTCTAGAAATGAATGCCAACTATGCATTCGCCTTCTTCACCTCCGACTCAACCTGGAGGCTAACCTTTCGGGTGTCCTGCACAGGGACTCCCAAGTCCCTTTGCATCTCTGCATTTTGAATTATATTCCCATCTAGATAATATTCTGCGAGTTTTCTTTCTTCCACCAACATGCATGACCATACACTTTCCAACATTGTATTTAATTTGCCGATTTTTTTTAATACTCTCCCATGATCTATCTCAGTCTGTCTGCAAGTTCATTGTTTCCTCAACACTACCCGCCCCTCCACCTATCTTTGGAAATTTAGCTAAACTCCTTTAATCTCATAGACCATATCATTGACATGCTTCATAAAAAAAAGCTGTGGTCCCAACTCCAACCCCTGTGGAATTCCGCTGGTAACCGGCAGCCAGTCAGAATAGGATCCCTTTATTTCACTCTCTGTTTTCTGCCAATCAGCCAATGCTCCATGCATGCTAGTAACTGCTTTGTAATTCCATGGGCTCTTATCTTGATGAGCAGCTTCATGTGTGCATCATGTCAAAGGCCTTCTGAAAATCTAGTTACACCACATCTACTCCATCTGTTTTGTCTACCCTGCTTGTAATTTCATAAAATAATTACAATAGGTTAGTCAGGCAGAATGTTCCTTTCCGAAAACCATGCTGGTTTTGGTCTGTCATGTCATGTGCCTCCAGGTACTCCGTAATCTCAATCCTAAAAATCGATTCCAACATATATATCAACATTATCCCAAAGGCGGTTAATTTTACATACCTGAGCAGACCGTTGTCACAGTACCATTTACGATGAACACCCTCGAAATCTCATCGCATTTTTCTTCCAGCTTGGTGGAATCCAACCTGAAGACATGAAAATTGATCTCTCCTGACATTTGATACTTAGTTCATCACCCCCCTTCTCTTTTTTCTCTATTACTAATTGTCCCTTTCACCTCTTCTCTTTTCCTCATCTGCCCATCAGCTCCACTGGAGCCCCTCCGTCTTCGATTTTTTCCTTGGTGCACTTTCTCCTCCGGTCAGATTCCTTCATACACCCATTTCCTTTTCCACTCATCACCTCCTAGCTTCTACGTCATTCCATCACCCATCTTTAACAGACTTTCTTACCAAGCTGGTTTCTCATAACTCCTGCCATCTTGTATTCCTTCCCCACCTTATTCCAGCTTCTGACCACTTTTTTTTGCTGTTCTTCATAAAGCCCTTCGGCCAGAAATATCGATAGTTTATTTATAGCATACATGCTGCCTTATCTCCTGATTTGTATCAGCATTTTGTTATATTCTTCAAGATTTCCAGCATCTTTTTCCCCTTGCTTTTCCGAATTCAATTTCATATGTAATTTGCAAACGTGGAAATACTAAAAAGCATTAAACTGGGAATAGCCATCCTTTCCAACGCCCATTATCAGCTCTATAATTAACACGAATATCTGATTATAACCGAGGAAAACTGAATCAACCGAACATTGGTGTTATTCATGGTAATACCGAACTGTCACAAAGCAGTATATGGATGAACAAAGTGCCAACGTTCATTCTATCACTTGTGCGGTATCCACTGATGACAGCGGCTGTGTGTATTTGGAGGTATGACTGAGGAAACACCTGTAAAATCTATAGCTAAACAGTTTGCGGTAATCAGTCACATATAACACAAAAATGCGCTTGTATTTTGAGTTAGATAGATAGATAGATAGATAGATAGATAGATAGATAGATAGATAGATAGATAGATAGATAGATAGATAGATAGATAGATAGATAGATAGATAGATAGATAGATAGATACTTTATTCATCCCCATGGGGAAATTCAACTTTTTTCCAATGTCCCATACACTTGTTGTAGCAAAACTAATTACATACAATACTTAACTCAGTAAAAAAAAAGATGATATGCATCTAAATCACCATCTCAAAAAGCATTAATAATAGCTTTAAAAAGTTCTTAAGTCCTGGCGGTAGAATTGTAAAGCCTAATGGCATTGGGGAGTATTGACCTCTTCATCCTGTCTGAGGAGCATTGCATCGATAGTAACCTGTCGCTGAAACTGCTTCTCTGTCTCTGGATGGTGCTATGTAGAGGATGTTCAGAGTTATCCATAATTGACCGTAGCCTACTCAGCGCCCTTCGCTCAGCTACCGATGTTAAACTCTCCAGTACTTTGCCCACGACAAAGCCCGCCTTCCTTACCAGCTTATTAAGACGTGAGGCGTCCCTCTTCTTAATGCTTCCTCCCCAACACGCCACCACAAAGAAGAGGGCGCTCTCCACAACTGACCTATAGAACATCTATAGAAACATCTATAGTTAGCGAAATATTTTGTACTATACCTTCTGCTTTAAGGAGTTACCTACTCTCCAAACTCGATTTTGTTAAACTTCATTGCAAGTAATGAAATAAACGCTCATGATTCTGCAGGCTCATGGAGTTGAAATACCATATGAATCAAAAGAAAAAGAAACAAAATGTTGATATAGATTTTGTGTAAAACGGCAGAAATCTAAAATTGTCAACTTATGAGTGCATCACTAAGTTATTTTGCAATTTTTGATACGATTTGTTCAACTCAATGGATTCTTGATTAGTCGATTATTTTGAAATATTTTCACAGAATAAAAGAAATGGAGCTGACAAACTGACTTACGCTGCTCTATAGCTCCCCAATTCTAAGAACACCTCAGCATCCAAACATCAAAACCAACGTACATTGTACGCAGATGTAAATACATCAAAGAAACTGTGAAGCAGAGAATCCAACTGCAGTTTAGAGCTACAGACTCTCAATGAGTGCAGGCTTGAGGCATTGCTTATCGTTTTTTTTCTTGCATCCAGACAAAGATTGTTAATCGATATCACACTTATAAGTTAGGAAGAGAAGGGATCAATTTCGTCTTCGAATTATTGGAGAAGACTATCACAGGAAAAATAAAATAAAATTAAGGAACTTAAGAATAAGATTCGGATTAAAGCATTCCGCCTCCCTCTACTGCCCGGTCACTCAAGAGGATAATGTCTGATACACTCAACTGTATTCTCTTCTGCTATATCACTGAACAGTCCCCAGTCATGAGATAAACCTGCTTTGTCTGAAGTACCGCCGACCCCCCTCCCCAAGATATTCACTCCATAGTCCTCAGAGGATGAAAAAAAAATCAGTGATTCTTCACCACCAGCTAGAGAAACGTTGCAGTGTGAAAAAAAGCCAACTGAACAGTTATCTTTGCTCACATACGTGAACGTTCAACGGCGGGAAATATAGATTTGAAGATGTGAGAAAATCGCAACATATTCTCGCGATAACATCTCTGTATCTGAATATTAATCAGTAAATGTCGTATGATTAAAAATAATCAATATCCTTCTGTTTAATGTACATTCACGGCTTGCTGCGCAAAATTAGCAGTAAAATATAACTGCACTATCACATGATAGGAACAGAAATCCCAGGGCAGCAAGAAGGCAAGATAAATCCATTGCAACCTGTGTACCTGTCCAAGACCACACTGAAGCGGAGGAGGTGCGCAATTGTTCATATTAAACGAAATCAGGCTTAGCCTAATCATAACGATTGATTGCAATTCTGGACGTTGTAAAGTCGATTTATATAGAATCACCTGTCTAGATGTGTACCCTCGAAGAATATGGTGCGTTGCACAGAGCTCCCCGGCGATTAATAACTGCCCAATTGCTCAAGGGAACAAAATAAATTTGATTTATGCACAGGATTTATTTGGCCAGTAGTCGTAAATTGATACATTAATTCCGGACAAGGTAGATGTATTTGAGGCACAACAGGGTGAGTATCCTGGTAGGATAACACATTATTGTTGCTCATCAGGTCAGCGTGGTTGGTGGATAAGGAGCTGGAGTAAGGAAGGAAAGGAGTAGGTACTGGGAACATCGGCAATGAAATAAATTCCCCGTCTGACAATGCAAACAACAATTTATTCCTGAAATAGTTTAGGCAATCCGGAGAAATTCGCAAAAATAATAGAAATGTACACCCTTGGAAACAAGAGTGGGCCGCTCAGACCTGTTCTGCTGTATACCGGCTGGGATAGATTTCCCTTTGAGAATCATTCATTCACTTCCTTCTCCTAGGTCACTTCACATCACAAATTCCGTCGATTTCTCCACCTTTAAATAATTCTTTGATATTTACTATCAAATAAAGTAGCAAAATTATATCTTATTCGTAATTGATAGGATCTTTCTGCTCTTATCTTTCTTATTCACTTCTTCATCTCATTAAAACACAAACAGCCATTTGTCATTTATCTGATGAACAAGGTAGCAAGAGTAGACTACTTGCTCATGCAAGTGTGCAGTGCTGGTGATATCTTCTAAAGAGTTTTCAGGACGCATTTACTTTCAGCTCACCACAACGTCGTTTCAAACATCATTACCTGCTCGCACTGGAGAATACCCTTTGCAAAAAAAGCAGCACTCTGTAATACCAATAGAAAAGCACGTGTGTTCTATATTTATATGAAAAGAATCAGTATACTCCAATGAAGAAATAAAATAAATACAATAATAATATAAACGATGGCGGGTTCAGTGGTTTTAAATACTTGTAAAGTACAGACAGTTGTATAATCTCGAAAATTCCTCTGAATCATTCCGAGCACGTGTATTCTGTCACTGTGACGGCCTGTAGATGGCACCATCTTTCATTGCAACGTTGTTACGACCATACCTCCCCACCCCACCCTCGTCCCACAATTCCATCGCTTTGAGTTTTTACAAACTATTTAGAAACACTCCACTGCTAACAAACGATCCAAATGTCCCTGTCGGTAATCGATATCTTCTTCGCTAAACAGCAGACATGATTTTCAACCTTCGTTTCTTACTTTGATTCATGCAGATCATTTCAGGATTAGAGGACGAAATGATGATTAAAATGCTTCGGCGAATCCCCGAGGATACATTACACGCAAAATGAGTCTCATTAAACATCCTGAATAACGATTGCTTCGCACTCCCTACTGAGCAGTATTAAACCCATGGTATCGTTTTCTTGGATGATAACGTAATGTACCATTAACTGTCCAAAATTTGTCCTTTAATCCACCTTAATGAAACACGTTTGACTCGGCCGTTATTATATGTCTTTGCTGGAATCTGCAATGAGCAAATTGGATCAAACCTTTCTTGCTACTCTTCCAAACACTTCACTACTCCATCCCACGAGCTTGGGTCTACATATCACTGGTCGCACCCCTTTTCATATTAATATATTCAGTATCTTCTCACTACACTCTAAATCCCGAGTCGCCAACTCAAAACATTAAACACCCGCATGCATTCACAGGCACTGCCTGGCCCATCGACTCCGTCGGGTGAAATCCTTTAATATCAATTGTTATTGCACATGTTCATGGATGCTTGTAAATATTCCGAGGAACAACGGAGTAGATTAGAAATTCCAAGTAAACACGATATATTTTTTTCTCTAAAACTTTACGTGTATATATTTAAATAACATGTTAAGATCGTGTTATTTTAAAATAATAATACTAATTTTGCATACGAATGAGAATTTCAGTTAATTACCCAAGTTGCTCATTAATCAATGCTACCTGCGTTTTGATGTCTCTTGTTTCCTTCCATTTTGTTCGGTTGTGCATTCTAACCAGGCTGTCCATCGAGTTTTCATTTCAGGTTTTACTGAACTTGGTTAATGTTCTTGCCATTCATGTCTTTTGACAGTAGCAGTCTTGTTGCTCTGCAAGTCATGTAGATTTGTGTACTGCTGAAGGTGCGTCTTTCATTGCGTGGTTCTCATTAACAGCACAAATCAAGTAATATTGTTGTTCTGACAGAATGTGTGCTTGCAGTTTGTATTTGGGTGACAGTCAGGAAAGGGAAGCATCTAAACAGCAAGCGCAGAGTACACTGTGGCTATCCCCCTCAACAGCAGGTAAACCACTTTGGGTACTGTTGGAGAGAATGACCAATCAGGAGAAAGTCACGGCGGTCAGGTCTTTGGCACTGAGCATGTCCCTACGACGAAAAACGGAAGTTGGCGGGAGTGGGGCGGGGAGAAGAGGCGAGCTGTGGATATAGGCGATTGTTTTGGTGTACAGGAAGTAGTTTCTGTGGACGAGAACGACATTTTTCGATGGTGTTGCTTCCTAGGTGCCAGGGTTAAGGCCCAGGTCCAGGTCTGCTCCGCCATTCAATCATGAAGAAGAGACATTTATATATTTTAAAAAAATGTACAGGAAAGTTCCCAGCGGTGAAGACACCTGCAATGACTCCCTCATCGATCTCGAGCCGGACATTCTGGAAATTGAAGTCGCATGGGTGATAAAAAAATCATTGCCAATAATAAGGCTGCAGGATGTGACAGGATTCCAGTTGAATTGTTTTAAACTTTAAAAGGCGATGTTGTGTAAAAGTGACTCAAGGAATCTGCCAGCAAACCTGAAAAACCCAACAATGTCCTTTAAACTGGAAGAGATCATTTCATATCCCAATTCCCAAGAAGAAAAATGTAAGGTAATGTTAAAATTACAGGACAATTTCACTAATTTCACATGCTAGCCGGTTAATGCTAAATATCATGCAAGCAAGAATCCAATGGTTTTAGATGATGCAGCGGCACCAGTCTCCATCTTCCTAATCTACGCTGGATAATGGAGAAATCGAGGGTATTCCAGAAAAAGTATTTTTCTGTGTTTTGTTGACTACTCTAAAGCCTTCGACAGTGTGGACCATAACAAACTATAGCAAATTTTTAAAGTAATGGGGATACCTGGGCATCTGATCTGCCTTATCAGAAATTTGTACCAAGATCAAGAAGCAATAGTTAGAACTGAACACGGAACAATACACCGGTCAAGATTGAGAAGGGAGTATGAAAAGGCTGCATACTGTCACCCTACTTATTTAATCTATATGCTGAACACATCATGTGGAATGCTGGTCTAAAGGACTCAAATGTGCGAATCAAAATTGACGGGCAAAATATGAACCACTCGGATATACAGATGATACTAGTCCAATGGCGGAAAGTAAAGAAGATCTGTGGAAGCTTCTAATCAAAGTGAAAACAGAAAGAGCAACAGCTGACTTTCGCTCAATATGAAGAAAAACAAGATTATGTCGCCGATCTCTATTAACTCAATGATAATAAAAGGAAAGGAATTGGAAACAATGACGGATCTTGTCTTCCTCTGTTCAAAGATTTCTATAGATGGTAACTGCAGCCACAAAGTGAAACAGCGCTCACTTCTGGGTGGGCAGTATTAGCAAACTTAGATAAAATACTGAAGAGCAGAGATAGAACATTGTCTACGAAAACTCGTAAAGTCAGGTCTATGGTATTTACAGTTGTGATGAATGGCTGTGAGATCTGGAGTATTAATAAGGCTGAATACAAAAGAATCAACACCTTTGAAGTTGGCTGCTTGAGGAAAGTGTTAAGAGTTTGTTAGACAGCAAGAAGATCCAACAAGACAATACTTGAAGAAATACAACCAGACTGCTTATTGAGAGGCTCGATTATGAGACAAAATTTCAAATATTTTGACCAATCATGAGAAGGCAGAATTCCTTGAAGAAAACTGTCATATTAGAGAGAACAAAAACGCTAAAAGAAGTAGAGGGCGACAGAAGCTACAATGGGTAGATGATATTACT
This sequence comes from Hemitrygon akajei, assembly GCF_048418815.1. Classification (NCBI taxonomy): domain Eukaryota; kingdom Metazoa; phylum Chordata; class Chondrichthyes; order Myliobatiformes; family Dasyatidae; genus Hemitrygon; species Hemitrygon akajei. The sequence continues at coordinate 32,517,372 of NC_133140.1, forward strand.
CAGACAATGATTAGGATCTTGGGGGATCTTAGAGAGGCAGTTTCCAACAAGAAGGTTTGGTGGGCAGGAGTCCATGAGGTGACGAAGTGTCGGTCTCGACCTGACGACTGAGCAATAACAACGAGGTTGACAGCGGCAGAAGATATTCCAAGGGATCGGACATAGACGTTAGCGCATGTTGCCAACTTCGACCTTACAAAGCATTTCACAAGGCCCACATGGGAGGCTGGTCAAGAAGGTTCTGTCGCTTAGCATTCAAGCTGAGGGAGTAAATTGATTTGTCAAAGACTATGTGGGAGAAGCCATAAAATAACATTACATAGTTGCTTCTCTGATCGGGCATGTCGCAGGGATCTGTGCAGGGCCCGTTGCTGTCTGTCATATATATTACGGATCTGGATGATAATGTGGATAAATAGATCAGCAGGTTTGTGGATTACAACAAAATTATGTGTGTAGTAGACAGCGAGGGATGCTTTCCTTATTGCAGAGGGGTCTGAACCAACAAGAAAAATAGGTGGAAAATGGCAGTTGGAATTTACAGTAGACAAGTACGAGATGTTGCATGTCGGTGTGCCAACCGGGGTAGGTCTTACACGGTGAATGCCAGGGTACTGAGGAGTGTGATAGAACAAAAGGATCTAGGAATACAGCTGTATAATTAGGTGAAAATGGCGTCACGGGTAGATAGGGTTGTAAAGAAAGCTTTTGGCACAAACACTTCCAGCTGCTACCATTTTCGAAACTACCGCAGCATAAGAGGCAGGACCAACAGGCTCCACGATAGCTTTTTACACCAGGTCATCAAATTGCATAACTCGTGTTGGCAGAACTGTATTTCTATGTTATATTGACTATTCTATTGGACGTTCTATTTATTACAAATTACTATAAATTGTACATTGTGGATTTAGACGGAGATGAACATGTATTTAAATATGAAATTAAATTAAATTAAATTAAATTCGATTCAATTCTATCTTCATCAATGTGTTTTGTTACATCCACAAAGAATTCAATCAGGTTCGTAAGGGATGCCCAGCCCTTGACAAACCCAAAGCCATGCAGACTATCCCTAATCCAACTATGTCTATCCAAATGCTCACAAATCCTGCCCCTCAGGATCTTCTCCAACAACTGTCCCACCCCCGAAGTAGGATTCACTGGTCTATAATTTCCTGGGTTATCTCTACCTCCTTTCTCGAAGAAGGAAACAACATCTGCAACCTTCCAATCTTCTGGTATTTCTGCCGTCCCTATTCAAAATGTCTTTTTAAAGCTCCAACACATCCTCCTTCTTAATGCCTATAAACTCAAACGTTCCAGTCCGCTGTAAGTGATCCCCACATTTGCCAAGGTCATTTCCACTGGCGAATTCTGAAGCAAAGTATTCGCTATGTATCTCTGCTACCTCCTCCGGCCCCATGCACATGTTTTCACTTTCACTCCTCATTGGTCCCATTCCCTCACGGCTCAGCCTCCCGCTTTTCCACATACTTGTAGAATGCCTTGGGATTTTCCTTAATCCTGCTCGCCATGGTGTTCTCATGCCTCCATCTAGCTCTCATAATTTCATTATTGAACTCCATCCTGCAGCCGTGAAATTTTCTAGATGGTGCAATTCATAACAAATTCATAGATTACATCAAATAATATCCACTTCAGATCAAAGAGAACAAGATTGTCATTTAATGACAATAACTTGTTCCAGACTAAGATGAGTTAGAAAATACATTTGAGAAATAGTTGAAAGACCTGCCCTTTCATTTCAAATGTATAAATTTTCTTCATACGGACTCGCAGTAACACGAGAAAAATTGTTACAAAAATTTCAATTCGCAGAAAATGTAGGAGCGCCGGGGACTAGATGTACCTTACTCGCAGGAATTGTACAAAAATCCTTGTACATTAAAGAATGTGAAAGCAGAAGAGAGATACCATAGCAAAGAGGCTTATGACTGGAGACACGAATGTGCAGTGAATTATGGGATATATAGCATAATCAGCTGGCAAAGATTTAGTTTAATTTGACATCGTGTTTCCGACAGACAGCTTTGCCAAATGTCCTATTCCTGTGCTGTACTCATCCATCTTATATAAAAAGCAGTGTTAATGGAGTAAAGAACAGATGGACAAATGGCATGATGAGATAATGCCGAAAGCTGCCTTTTATTCAAAAAAAATCGACGATGCATTTAAAGACGTTTGAAAGCGGAAGGTGGGTCATCCCCCCACCTTGGTAGGGTGATGGCGGCAAGTATGGAAGCTGCCGTAATATGGAAACAACTTTGTTGGGTACGATTAGTGTTTGAGTGTTTTTGTTTGCTTTTTAGCTGGGTTGGCGCAGCATTGTGAGTCGGATGGTCTGTTCCTGTGCTGTTCTCTTATAGCAGGGCTTCCCAACCTGGGGTGCCCGAAACCCCCAGGGGGTGCGAGCTGGAATTTCAGGGCGTGCGACAAAGAGTGGCTTGTGTCTTTGAGTGACGAGTCACGAGTCATCACTCAGCCAGCTGCTAGTGTGTCTTGAGAAGTTGTAGTAACGTTTGTCCCAAGCACACTCCAGTCTCCAGCTGCCCGAGTCAGTGTTGAGGATTCTCATCAGTGTTACCTGGGAAGTTGCACCTCAGTGTTGAGGAGTTTCATCGGTTTTAGCTAGAAGGAAGCATCTCAGAGATAAAAAAAATCAGCTCATAATGTCAAAATCTTTATACATCCCGAATTAACCATCGAGTAACGACTTCGCACTAAAACCATACCCGCAGACAGTAGGTATATTATTCAATTATAAAATTTTAAAAAGCCGTATTTTGATAAAAAACAGCTGAAGTCATTCATTCGTATTTGTCTCAATGCATTAAAGAAGTTTTGAATTTCAAAGGTTTTTTTTCTCTTAAAAGGTTTTTTTGTTGAATCGTTGATAATTTTGGATTGTGTTAGTTGTGGAGATATCATGGTTAGCACCGAGGACTTTGAGTCGTGTGATGGGAGTTCATATCTCCTGTAATCATTGGAAATAGGTGTCTAAATTCAGTAGAGAGTAGCCTAATAAGTAACGTCGCGTCCCCACAGCATTTCCACGTGATGATTTATCTTAGCCTAACCGCAGATAATATCACAATATAATATTCGGAAGCGTATTTCTCGCGATACTTTGCTATAGGCGTCACAAGCGAATCTGAAGATGCTGGAAATAAATAAATAAAAACACAAAATGCTGGCAGAACTCAGCAGGAGGTAGTGCCGACGCTTCCGGCCGAAACCCTTCATCAGGGGTGAAATAACATGGGATGGTCGAGGGGTGCATAAGAAGTGGGGGAGGGAAGAAGTAGAGAGCTGGGAAGTGATTGGCTGAAGGGAAATGGGCTGGGCGGAAGGTGGAGAATTATGGGAAATAATAGAGAAAGAAAGGTAGGGCTGGGGGAGATTATAGTGATGAGGGAAAAATAAAGAGAAAGAGAACCAGCCTAAAATTATAGATAGGGATGGGGTAAGGGGGGCAGGGGTATCAACGGAGGTCTGTGAGTTGAATGTTCATGCCGGCAGGTAGGAGGCTACCTAGGCGGGAGATAAGGTATTGCTACATCGACCTGCGTGTGGCCTCATCTTGACAGTAGAGGAGGCCATGGACAGACATATCGGAGTGGGAGTGGTCTGTGGAATTGAAGTGTGTGGCCACAGGGAGAACCCGCCACTGCTGGAGGACTGAGCGCCGGTGCTCGGCGAAACGGTCTCCCAGTCTGCGGCGGGTCTCCCCAATGTGTAAATGGCCACATCGGGAGCACCGGATACAATATATCACCCCAGCGTGTCTGGTCGAGTAAAGCAGTCATTCCTGATTTAGTCAGAATTTTTTTCTCATATTAGCTCATACTTTCTCTTTATATTTAACAAGTCATCACGTCAAAAGGAGGAAATGGAATGATGACTATGTGTGATTTGGTTTCACTTGCACAGCAAGAAATGATGGCTTGCAAAAGCCCCAATGCATTCTTTGTTGCGTTGTGTTTTCCCACTCAAATCTGAAACCATCAAAGCTTCAAGAACACTTCAAGAACAAGCATGGCGGAGCTGATGTTGAAGGACATGATGTTGGGTCATTGAAAATCAAAAGAGCTCGTTTTGATTCAGAAGGAACTCTTCCAAAATTAAGTTTCGTTTCTGTTGATAAACCACTACTGCTTGCTTCATACCAAGTGGCATATAAAGTGGCCAATTCCAAGAAGCCTCATACAATGCAGAAGATCTCATCAAGCCATATGCACTGGAAATGGCAATGACTATCCTGGGCAAAGAAGCAAAAAAAGTATTTGAACAGGTACCCCTATCAAATAATGTCATTAAGCACCGAATCAGTGATTTGAGTGAAGATATTTTGGATTAAGTCATCTCAGATGTCAGAGCTGGTCCTACTAAAATCTCTATTCAGTTGTATGATTCAACTGATGTCTCCGGTTGTAGTCAACTCATCATATTAGTGAGGTATGTCAATGATGGTGCTGTGAAGGATAATTTCCTGTTTTGTAAAGATCAGAAAACAAGCACAACTGCAAAGGATGTGATGCAGCTGGTAAAAGACTTCTTTCCCAAACATGATTTATATATCAAAGTCATTGGTTCTGTGTGCTCTGATGGGACATCTGCAATGTTTGGGAATATACCGGGCTTTTCCGCATTAATGTAAAAGGAGATTCCATACTTGCAGGTTACCCATTGTTTTCTTCATCGGCATGCTTTGTCATCAAAAACATTGCCTCCAAACTTGAAGAGCGTCCTCTATACTTAGGTGAAGATCATCAACTGGATCGGGGGCGTGTTTTGAATCATTGCATCTTCAAATTATTTTATGCTCACTGGGAAGTGAGCATTCAGTTTTGCTTTAACACACAGAAGTCCGTTGGTTGTCACGAGGACACGCTTTAAACCGCTTCTTTGGACTGCGGGAGGAAATCAACGCTTTTTGGAGGAGTATGAATGTGATCTGGTTGGGGCAACGGAATCACAGGAATTCACCCAAATGCTGGCTTACTTAGTTGACATTTTCACTCGTATGAATGACCTGAGTGTTTCTCTTCAATGAAACGGGATAAGCATATTTGAGGCTTGTGAAATGTTGAATGCCTTCAAAGAAAAGTTACGTCTTTGGCGTCGAAGGATGGAAAGAGGCCGTCTCTCAAATTTTCCTTCACTAGAAGAGATGGCTGATGATGCTGGATCCATAACTCCTACTGTGCGTGAAGAAATTGTGGCTCATTTGGAAATGCTGTCAGAATCGATTGATGGGTATTTTGCTGCCGGAGACCTGAAGATTTCAGAAGAATTGATCATGAATCCATATTACTACAATTTGTAGAAAAACGTCAGATGATGAAGAGCTGAAGGGTGATCTTATTGATTTGCGGACAAATCAAGCTCTTGAAATGCAATTTGAAAGGAAGTATTTGGAGGAGTTTTGGTGTGCAGCACTGGATCTGTTCCCAAGACGGTGCAAAAACACTCCGTGTCCTCATTCAATTTGCAATAACATACTTGTGTGAATCTGGATTTAGTTCTATTTTGTCAATCAAGACAAAATCGAGGAATCGTCTGAATCCACAAGCAGACCTGCGGATCGTAGTCAGCAAGAAAGTTCCACGTTTTGACAAAGTCATAAATGGGAAGCAGGAGCAAAGAAGTCATTGAATTGTATGTTCACAATTGGGATTGATTTTACTGTTTACAATTTTTTCTGAATAAATTAGAATCTAATTGCTCGATTTATATTTGTATTTTATGCACTGAGTTAAGAGCTTTTTTTAGTTCAATTTCTTCACCCGCAGTATTGTATATGGTTCAAAAATTAGAAATTAGACTTCTTCATCTTCAAATGTGATGTTACTTTTGTAGGGGATGAGAACATTAATCGAACATTTCCTAGGAAAATGGGGCATAGAGAAGGTTTGGAACCACTGAATTGCAGGGTATTTCATAATTATATTTACATAGATTCCAAATTATATTAGCAAGGTGTGCGGGAGCGCTTCAGCTGCCACGCGGGGGCGAACCCGCGAAGATTAGAGGGGACAGTGATACCAAGTGTATACAGACTACATAGATGAGCGGTTGGTTTCCTGATGAACTGAGCTGTGTCAATAACCTTCTTCATTTTTGCTGTTTTAGGCAACCTCCCACTGTCAGCATTTTGGGTATTAATAATAAGATATGACATTCGGCACTTTTACTTGAATGTAGAAATACAAACAATATTTATGAGTGGAAAAGTTGAAGGGATTTGAGATGCAAAGTGACCTAGGTGAACAAACCCACTGAATGATTCGCGATGGGAAATGTACCCCAGCAACCCATCATTCAGGCAAATCTTCAAGCAGCAGGTAGGCAGAAGGGGTCACAGGTAGGCGAGAAAACGAGGATGAAGATCAAGTCAATCGGCCATAAGACAATAACACCATAAGATGTAGGAACAGATTCTGGCCATTTTGACGATTGGGTCTGCTCCACTATTTCTTGCTGAGACCGTCAGGCCATAAGACCATAAGATACAGGAGCCGAAGTAGACCATTCGGCTCATCGAGTCTCCCCCGCCTTACAATCGTGGGCTGATTCAATGCTTCCATCCATGCCCCACTCCCATGCATTCTCCCCATACCCTTTGATGCCCCGGCTAATCAAGAACCTCTCTATTTCTGCCTTAAGTACACCCAATTACTAAGACTCTACAGCCGCTCGTGGTGACAAATTACACAGATATACCTCCCTCTGACCACCCTCTAATTTCTCCGCATCTCAGTTCTAAATGTACTTCCTTCAATCCTGAAGTCGTGCCCTCTTGAACTAGAGTCTCCGAGCAGGAGAAATAACATTTCCGTATCTATTCTGTTCAAGCCGTTTAACATTCGGAGTATTTATATGAGATTTCCCCTCGTTCTCCTGAACTCCAGGGAATACAACACAAGACATGTCGGACGTTCCACTTGCGGTAACCCTTTCATTCCTAGAATCATTTTTGTGAATCTTCTCAGCACTATCTCCAATGTCAGTATATCACTTCGAAAATAAGGAGCCCCAGTCTGCACACAATACTCCATCTAGTCTCACGAGTGCATTATAGAGCCACAACATCACATCCCTGCTTTTATATTCTATACCTCCAGAAATGAATGACAACATTGCGTGTGCCTTCTTAACAACCGACTCAACCTGGAGTTTAAACTTTAGGTTATATATCTGTCTTGCACTTCCCTCATATTCTTTTCCAGAAACTCCAGCCATCGCTGCTCTGCTCTCCTTCCTGCAAATGTCCCTTTCCAGTCAAAATCGACCAATTCCCCTCTCAAGCCATTGTAATTTCCTTTCCTCCGCTGAAATACTGACATATTGGATTTTATTTTTTCCCTCTCAAATTTAAATACGATCTCGATGATGTTGTGATTTCTGTTCCCTAATGGTTCTTTAACATTAAGCTCTCTTATCACCTCGGGTCATTACACAACTCCCAATCCGGCACAGCCTATCTCCTTGTGGTCTCAATAGCAAACTGTTCTAAAAAGACCTCCCTTGAACATTCTACACATTCTCTGTCGAGGTCCAGTACAGATCTGGCTATTCCAATACAATTCCAAGTTACATTCCCCAACGATTATCATGGCATTGCCTTTCTGACACGCCTTTTCTATCTCCTGCTGTAATTTGAAATCGAATTCCCGGCTGCTGCTTGGAGGACTGTATACAACCGCTATTAGGGTCCATTTACCTTTGCCATTTCTTAACTGAACGCGTAGAGCCTCCATACCTTCAATTCCTATGTCATCTCTTTATAATGATTTAATATGATTTCTTATAGACAAAGCCACACGACCCCTCTGCCTACTAACCTATCTTTCCGATACACCGTGTAAACGAGGACGTGAGGATCCGAATGGCAGCCATCGGTCAGCCAAGTTTCAGCGATGAACACAACGACGTATTTGCCAATCTGCAGCTGAATTTCAAGATCGTCCATTTTATTCTTTATGTTGGGTGCATTGAAACATAACGCTTACAGTCCAGTATTTGTTGTTTTATGGTTGAAGGACACCACCCCTGTATTGCCCTGTAACTCATGTCAGTGGCTGCGATTCAGCCTCGTTTCCTGCCTGTTCTTTCTATAATCTCTTTTGCACACTAATTTATTTCTGTTCTCCCCGTCCTCGACCCAGTCACTCCGGTTCCCACCCCCCCCCCCCTGTCAAATTAGATTAAACGCTCCCGACCTGCATGTTAAATATGCCCACCGGGATATTCGACCCCGTTGGGTTCAGGGGTAATCCGTCCGTTTTGTACAGGTCGTACCTCCCCGAGAAGAAGCCCCAATGAACCAGGAATCTGAAACCCTGCCCCCTACGACAGTCTGTCAGCCATACATGAACATGCTTCATCATGCTATGTTTGCATTCGCTAGTGGTGGCACAGGCAGCAATACTGAGATAAGTACCCTAGAGGTCCTGCATTTCAGCTTCCCATTTAACTCCCTGAATTCTCTCTTCAGAAACACCTCCATTTTTCTACCTTTGTCATTCGTACCAACGTGTACCAGGACTTCTGGCTGTTTACCCTCTACCTTCAGAAGATTCTGCACCCGATACGGGACATGCCGTACCCTGGCACCTGGGAGGCAATACACCATGCAAGTGCCTCTATCAGTCTGACAGAACCTCCTGTCTGTTTCCCTCACAATGGGATACCCTTTGATTATTGCATTCCTCATCTTCCTCTTTCCCATCGGTACCACGGAACCAGGCACAGTGCCACAGACCCAATCGCCGTGGTCGCCCTCTGTCAAGTCATCCCACTCAACCGCTTCAAAAACACGATAACGATTGCTGAGGGAGATGACCATGGGGGTGCTATCTACTATCTGACCTCTTCCACTCGCTTCCCTGCCCGTCACAGACTTATCTAACTCATGTAGCCTCGATGTGACTAGCTCCTTGTAGCTCCGCTCTATCTCCTGTACACTCTCCCTAATAAGCTGTAGCTAATCGAACCGCAGCTTTAGATCCCTAACAAGGTCTGTCAGGAGTTGCATCTCGGTGCACATTGCGTAGATGTGGCCTTCTGGGAGAATAGAAGATTCAAGGGATTCTCAGGTCCTACACTCAGAGCAACGTACTAACCCTAGCAACATACTAACCATAGCAACATGCGCTCGATTCCTTAAAAACGGCAAAGAAAAACCAAAAACAAAGTCCACTGACCTCGCTGAAGCCTCAGTGAGCCAAAGCCTGTTGTTTCTACTCTCGCCATTGTGGCCTACTTCCAATAATGGCCGCTCCGCTTAAACATTCTGTACTTTTATTTAGTTTGTCGAGCTTAGTCGCCGCTGCTGATATGGACAATGCTGATATGCACAATGGACTAACGCCCGCGAAGTTCTTGATTTAAATAACTGAGATATCAGTACCATAATTAAGCAAGAATTTGTTACCGGAGTGTTGAAAAGTGGCTAATGGGCTTTCATTTAAAAAGGTCCGCATATATTGGTGGCAAGCCAAATATCGGAGCTGGGAAAGATACTGGAATGAAGGACAGAATCTATCAGAATTTGAAAAATCAAAGAATATAAAAGGGACAGTAAGCATGGATTTCTCAAGGAGAATCATCTCTCACAAACTTGATTCCGTTGTCTTGTAGAGGCTATGCAGAAAATTGCTGAGGGCAGGACAGTAAACGATATCTGAATTGAATTTTGCACGATCCTGTACAACAGTCTAGTATAGAATGCTGAGTGACACGGGAGCCAGAGTGAACCAGCCAACTAAACACAAGAACAAAAAAATGGTTTACTAGAGGAATCAGACGGTGATAGTGGAGATTTGATACCAATTGTAAAGGCTAGCAACTAGTGACGTACTGAAGAGGTAGGTCCTAATTCCAGTATTGTTTGACATCTCTAAAATATTTAGTTGATAGTATTTTTCAGATGTTAATAAAATTCAGGATGCAGTGGAATTTGGGATATACAAGACAGTGAAAATTAACTAAGACGAGGAACTGGGAAAGTAGGCCAAGCAATTGCAAATAGAGTTTAACTGTGGCATTTGCAAAGTGTTGCATTTTAGTTAAACTGGGGCAGGAATTGCGCAACGGATTGTCCTGGGAGTTGAAGTCGAACACGGTGTCTGAAAGATACAGGCACGTTGATCTGTAAAATTGTCGATAGAGGGAGACAGGCTGGTAAAGAAGCTGTTTGTCACAATTAAATCAACAGTTCGGAATCGGAATCCGTTTTATTATCTGCTGCATGTGTCGTGATGTTTGTGAACTTAGCAGCGGCATTTCAATGCAATACATAATGCAGATAACGAAAAATAAAAAAAATACAATAAATAGATATAATAATCTATTCGAGTATATGTATATTAGATAGATTAAAAACGTGCAAAAACAAAAAAAAAACAGGTATTTAAAAAGTGGTAGTATTCACGGGTTAAATGTCCATTTAGGAATCCGATCGCAAAGGGAAAGAAGCAGTTCCTGAATTGCCAAGTGTGTGCCTTCAGGTTTCTGTACGTTCTACTTGATGGAAGTAGTGAGAACAGAGCATGCCCTGGGTATTGCAGTTCTTTAATTATGGACGCTGCCTTTCTGAGACACCGCTCCTTGAAGATGTGCTGAGTACTTTGTAGCCTTATACCAAAGATGGAGTCTAACTAAATTTACGACACTCTGCAGCTACTTTCGGTGCCGCGCAGTATCCCCCCACTCCCCCATCCCCATAGGAGACAGTGACGCAGTTTGTCAGAATGCTCTCCACAGTACACTTATAGAAGTTTTTGTGTGTATTTGTTGACATACCACATCACTTCAAACACTAATGAATTATAGTCGCTGCCTGGCCTTCTTTATAGCTGCATCGATATATTGGGTCTGGGATAGATTCTCAGAGAGCTTGACACCCAGGATCTCGAAACTGATCACTCTCTCCGCTTCTGCTCCCGCTATGAGGATAGGTGTTTATTCCTTCGTCTTACCCTTCCTGAAGTTCACAAGCATCGCCTTCGTCTTACTGACGTTGAGTGCAAGTCATGGCAATGAGTACAAGATCTGGGACGTCATGTTCAACTGTACAAATCATTGCTGAAACAGTGTATTGTGCAGTCGTTGGTGAATAGAAAGCTGTGCATTTTCATCGCCAACAACAGAAGAGATGTGATGAAGCTTGAGATAGTGCAGAAAAGATTGACAAGTCTGTTAGTAGAACAGCCTGATTTTAACTGTAGGAAGAGACTGGGGCTATTCATCCCGAGAGCACAGGTGGTGGCGCGATGACCATATATATGTAATATCAGCTAGTGCGTAGGCAGGGGTATGATAAGTCTTTTACCCAGAATCGGTTAACTGAAATTGAGAATACATCGATTCCAGGCGCGAGAGAAATTATTTAAAAGAGTCCAAGGAAAGTTTTTCAACAAAAGAGGATTTTTTTAAAGTGGAACAGAGTACCACATGAATCTATAGAACTGGGTATGATTCCAATATGTGAAGTACATTTGGGTTGTTATATGGATAGAAAAAAATATTGTGGTGAGATCCAAACGCAGCTGAATGGGACGACTGTGTTTTCAATAGTCCAATAGTTCAACAGTTCCAATTTAATATCAGAGAATGCATACAATATACAACCTGAAATTATGGCCTTCGCAGACATCCATGAAAACAAAAGAGTACTCCAAACAATGAATGACGGCAGAAACGTTAGAATTGGGGTTAGAAATGTTAGAAAACGTTAAAGGGCTTTGGGTAGCCTTCTCCTCCCACTTCCATGCACAAGCACCAACTTCCCCACACTGTTACTCCTACCCCAGCAAGCAAACAAGAGCAATGACCCCAAGAGACCCTGATTTGCAATACAGAAAGAAACTAATCGCCCTGCCAACAAATTCAGCATGTCCCATCTCCCTCTCTCCCGAATTTAAGGGACACATAGCGGGAGAGGGGAGCAAGAAAGCAAGCAACTCGTTGAGTTGGGGCTTTAAAATCTGCTGCATCGCTCTTTTTTACGAGTTCTTCGACTTGATAATGGATAGTAATCTCCCCCCAGGAACTGTGTGTGTGTGTGTGTGTGTGTGTGTGTGTGTGTGTGTGTGTGTGTGTGTGTGTGTGTGTGTGTGTGTGTGAGAGAGAGAGAGAGAGAGAGAGAGAGAGAGAGAGAGAGAGAGAGAGAGAGAGAGAGAGAGAGAGAGAGAGAGAGAGAGTTTAGAAATGCAAGGTATGTTCTCCGACTAGAAAGGAATGATGGGAATCACATTCGAGGAGAAAATGAAGTACAGATACTTTATCACCTTCAAATACACTTTACAAATATTGGCCAGATTGCTTTTAATTCAACTGATGCTTGTTAATTGAAATTTGTACTGAGAAAAATCCATTTAGTTCTTTGAAAGTACCGATAACAAAGAAAAACATTATATTTAGCTGCTGGGATTAAAGATTTGGGAAGCTTCAAATTTTGCCAAAAATAAAAAAGAATGGCCCGTTTAAATCGATTTCGATTTGACATTCCGAGTTAGCACTGGAGACTATTAAACTAATGTTCTCAAGATTCGGATCAGAATATTGAAGTAAGCCCATGAATTATGTAATATTATTCATGTGCATGGTTTTCTCACATACAGTCTTTCCCCAGCCATCGGGATCGTTGACATAGTTAAAAAAGAGTTTTATTTTACAAACATCTTGTAATTACTGCAAATTTTACGATACTTTCGGTTATAACCTAAAATTTTCTCGGGAGAATCAAGGGTGAGAAACAAAGTTAAAGCCTTAGGTTTATAAACTTTCATCGGGTTACCAATCAGAAATCTCTGATCTGTTTCTCTCTCCATGAAAATTCAGGCAGAGGAGTGTTGTCACGAGAACCCGTTGCGAATATTAGAACTGCGTCCGATTTATATTTCCCACGGTTGAACGTTGATATAAGTGTTCAGGAATAGATTTTTAATTCGCCGGTTTTCCATGTCAAAAAAAATCCTCTCCGATGGTGGCGAACCTCTGGATTTATTTTTTTTATCCTGTAAGGTCTGTGGGGGCAAAACTGTTGGGAAACGTTGAAGGGGAATTAAGTTTTTTTCTTGGAATCATCGGATCTATGCAGTGGACCGGTAAGTGAGACTACGACTGAGCATATCAGACATTATCACCTTGAATGGCCGGGCAGTAGACAGCGCCTGAATGGCTTATTGTTGTTCTTCTCTTTCTGTTTTAAAAAAAAATAATTGAATTTTCAAATAGGTTACAGAAAGAAAAAAAAATATCAACCCCTCCCCCTCCCATTAAACCCTCCCCCCTAACAAATCCCTATTGAAAAAAAAAGAGAAGAAAAAAGAAAGAAAGAAAGAAAGAAAGAAAGAAAGAAAGAAAGAAAGAAAGAAAGAAAGAAAGAAAGAAAGAAAGGAGAAAGAAAGAATGAAAGAAAGGATGCCTGGATATCGGAAGATTTCCACATGCTCCATGGAATTCATAATTGCTTTAATATGTATATTTATTTCTTTCTCCAGATAACCAATAATTTTACCTTCGGAGCACCTATATATTTAATCCTAATTTTTGTAAATAAGGACGCCAAATTCTCAGAAATATTTCATATTTATCTCTTAAATTATAAGTATTTTTTCAAGTGGAATGCAGCTAAAAATTTCATTATTCCAAAAAAATGAATCTTTTTCATAAAATCACAACAATCTTGACGTTTTAATAACATTGAAGTAAATCTCCATCTGTAAATTGATTCCTCCTTATCCATCATTATCATTGTCATTATCAAGGGGGAATGATCTGACAATATTCTTGCTTTATATTCCATATTTTTCTCTCTGTCTTGAATATTCGGTGAGAGTAGGAAAAGATCTATCCTTGAATAAGTTTTATGTCTATTTGAATAAAATGAATAATCTCTTTCTCTTGGGTTAATTCTGCTCCATATATCAATCAAATTTAAATCTTTCATCAATGATAAAGTTAATGTTGCTACTTTTGGTCTTGTAACAACCTTTGTTGACCTATCGAAAACTGGGTCTTGTCAAAAGTTAAAGACTCCATCTACTAATATTTTATCGTGTGCGTCAGCCAAATTCAATAAAGCCTTTTACATTAAAAGGGGTCGAAGAAGCTCTAGGATCACTTCAGAGTAATAAATCTCCAGAAGATGATGGTTTTACGCCTGAATTTTACAAACAGTTTAAAGATTTATTAATTCCTCCTATTATGGAGCTAATACACCAAACGGAAAGAACGCATAATCTTCCAGAATCTTTTTCGACAGCCATTTTAATAGTATTGCCAGAAAAAGACAGAGAACTTTTAAAGCCAACATCATATAGACCTATTTCTTTGTTGAATACTCACTATAAAATAATAGCAAACATTTTATCCGATAGATTATCTAAATACTTACCAAAATTAATACACATGGACCAAACAGGATTTATTAAAAATAGACAATCGGCAGATAATGTAACTCGGTTACTTAGCATAATTCATTTGGCACAAAACAGGGAAGAAATGAGTGTGGCAGTTGCTTTGGATGCAGAAAAAGCATTTGATAGAATGGAATGGGATTTTTTATTTAAGGTATTGGAAAAATATGGATTAGGAGTATATTTTATAAAATGGATTAAAACCTTAAATACTAACCCCAAAGCAAAGGTTCTGACAAATCACCAAATTTCAACATCATTTCAGTTAACAAGGTCAACTAGACAAGGTTGTCCATTATCACCTGCTTTATTTGTGTTGGCGATAGAACCATTAGCTGAATTAATTAGAACTGACTCAGATATTATGGGTTTCAGTGTTAATAACGAGGAATATAAGATTAACTTATTTGCTGATGATGTTCTGATTTATCTAACTAACCCATTGCATTGCTTGCGTAAATTATCTTCTAGATTGGAAGAATATGGGAAAATAGCAGGGTACAAAATAAATAGGGATAAAAGTGAAATTCTACCCCATACTAAAGGAGATTATAGTCAATGTCGATTAATAACTCAATTTTGATGGCCGATAAATGGTATAAAGTGTTTAGGTATAAGTGCTGTTCTTTTCTTAATTTTCTTTCTTTGCTTTTATTTTATGACAATTGCCTCTAATGAATCGGAAAAATGTCGAAGACCAAAATGATTATTTATCTTCCCAATTGTTACATGTGACATGGATCATCAACCTTCGATGGATGCAAGAAACGAAACGTAGCGATGCTCTGGCCTATACTCATTGATAATATATGGCTATGAACTGCAACTGGATTCTCAGCTTCACATCTTCTTTGATGTGTTTACATCTGCATACAATGTATGTTTGCTTTGATGTTTGGATGCCTGTGTGCAATTCGAATCAAAAATCAGCAAAGCGGCATAAGTAGGTTTGTCAGCTCCATTTCCATTAGTCTGTGAAAATAATCCAAAATTAGTGGTCAGTCGAGCATTTAGTGACTAATTGAATTACACGATTGTAAAATAAATTAGAGATGTCCTCATAAGTAATTAATTTTAGTTGCTTACGCTTTATAGACAATTACTTAAACGCTGTTTCAAGATTTCCTTTAATTAAATATATTTTAAAGTTTCTTCCCATACTTAAAATGAACTTTAACAGAATGAAATTACGAGAGTAGAGAAATCATTGACGTAGCAGTTATGGTACATAATAATAGGTAAAATTATAATACAATCGTATTTTCTGTCATCTGTGACTGATTACCGCATCCTGTTTCGTTTATGGAGTTCACAGGTTTTTGCTCAGCCACACCTGCCAACACAGTTCCAAATGCACATGGACATTGTTGTCAGTGGACAGCTCATAACTGATAGAATGAATGTTGGCATTTTGTTCAGTCAGGCTCTCTGATTACAGTTTTGTCACAATTCGGTATTTCCGGTAGGTATGTTCTTCTCGGTTATTATCGGTCACTCGTGATTATTATGGAGCTGATAATGGGCGTTGGGAAGGATGGCATTCCGAGTTTTGTGCTTTTTGGCGTTTCCTCACGTGGAAATTACATGTGACATTAAATTCGTAAAAGCAAGGAAATAGTAAGCTCGAGAGATTCTGCAGATGCTGGAAATCTTGAAGAATGCAAACAGAACACTAACGGAATTCATTAGGTAAGGCAACATGCAAGAAGGTAAATAAACTGTCGTTTGTTTCTGAAAGAGACGCTTTATCGGGACCGGAAATGAGGGAATAGGATCCAGAATATAAAGGTGTCGAAGGGGGCGGGAAAAGTAGCTGATGACGTGAAACCAGGTGAGTGCGAAGGTATGTGGATGACTTGGGTGGGAATGACGTAAGAAGCTGGGAGGTGTCTGGTGGAAAAGGTAAATAGTGTATGAAGGAGTCGGAGACGGGAGGACAGTGGACCCTGCAAAATGGAAGAAGGAGGAGCACGTGGGTGGAGGGCAGCCTGATGGGCAGATGACGAGAAGAGAAAAGGTGAAACGGAGAATGGGGAAAAAAAAAGAGAATGGAATGATGGAGAAATTCCCAAAAGTTCGAGAAATCCACATTTATGCCTTCAGGTTGGTGTCTCCACAGATGGAAGAAAATATGCTAGTAGCAGAACGTTAAGTTGTTTCACTGAAAGTCGATTAGCTATGAATCAATTTATATATTGTTACAGTGTCAATCGTGTCCTCAAATTTGTAAAATGAACCTCCTCTTGGATGATGATTACATATATATAAATATAAACCCTCTGGGGTACTCCTGCTTCCTCCAATGACTTACAGTTTAGGATGTTAATTGGTCACGTGGGTGTGACTGAGCGGCACAAGCTAGTTGTACAGGAAGGGCCTGTTACCGTGATATATCTCTAATGCAAATCTATATCACATTCACGCTAATTTCTCTGCTTTACCTGGGAATAGATAACGCCGTCCTTATGTTGGCAATCTTTGCGAAATGATTTGATCTCCCTTTGGTTTAGTGAAGCATAGGCAGTCGTGTGCTCAACCGGTGCTTGTTCAGCCTGTTAGAAAAAATATATATTAAATACAACTAACTGATACAGAGCTCAGTTATCATAAACTAAATTAGATTTGCCAAACCTAAACACCGAGGATAAAAAATTGTTGGAATAACATTTTGTCTGCGGACAATGATACCGTCTATGCATCATACCGGAGGTGGGATCGCGACCGTTTCAGGGTGGAAGTCACGATGTTTAGACTTTCAAATCACCGCTTATAACAGTCTTAGGGATAGCATGGGGTTCTCAGTTTTGGCCATCTCTGTTTTTTCATCTCCTAAATCCTATCTTTTAAATCGCTCCAAATTCTGTGCATGGGCACAGGTCCATGTTCAATATTTTACGCATGCGTCGAATTATGGTAATGATTGCCCTGATCAAAATTCGTCCCTGCGATGCAAACTGAAACTGTGACCCTTACCTCTCACATTATTTAAGTTGAGAATATTGGAGCAAATGGCAAGTCCCGATGCTAAGTCTCGCTTAACTCGAGCCGGAAACAGTGAAGCGGCATTCTGGGCCTCTGCTGAATTGATTGGGTTTGCTGGTAAATTACTTAAATTACGATGGAATTAGGGAGAACCAATGGAAGTAGTTGTTACAGTAAGTGATAAAAATGGCATTTGTTTTGCTGAAATAATAGCATAGCATTCCAGAGTAATGAAGTAATAGTAAAATTTTGTCATCTTCGACTTAGATATTACTCGAAGCAGTAGCCCTACATTTCCGGAAGTGTTACGAACACTGGTAGAAGTTTTATCGGAATTCTACCATAATGAAGTCAGTGATGGATGTATGACTACCTTATCTTAGTTGCTGCAGTCGCTCCATTTGCAACTAAAGTCTTTTGGTGAAATTAAAGCTAAATGCGTTAAAATGGGGAATGTGATTAATGAAACAAGAAGACAAAGGTTATCCTTAGAATGAATCCAGGTTAAAACAAATATAATAACTTTGAAATGCTAGAAATATGAAGTAACGCAGAGAAATAGAAGACACAAAAAATTTATTAGATCAAGAACTACCAGTTAAAGGGAAATAGTCAATGTTCACATTGCAATCTGCGGATGGGTATTTAATCTGGAATGTCAACTGGTTCTCTTTCCAAAATCGGTCAGTAGCTGCATAATATTTTCTGGTTTGAATCCAAATGGGAGACGACAATACTTTTATCCGTTTTAGGCCTTGCTTCCCACAGTAGGATAATACTCATTTAGCGTTGCATCGTGGACTAGAAGGTGCCTTGTGCAGTTTTGTTTAACACATGGTTATCATTGTACATCACATACTATAAGATTTTATTGCAAGTATATTCGATTCCATTGCAGGTTATACACCGCTGCGAGGATCTTTGTTGCGGATCGGGGTTAAAACTGCATTTAATATTGCAAAGACCATTTCAACAAAACAAGATTTAGCTTCATTTTTACCTTGCTTACTGTCTGTTAGATCAAATGTAACACACATTACAAATTGATTCGTGCACGTACTGTACTTTCCAGTTGTCTAGTCAACTGCGATTTTCGTAAGTCAGCATTTAATAGTTTCTCACAGTCACAGATGCGTGTTGAATTATTCGTCAAAACAACTGACCTTCCAATGGTAAGTATTACCGTTTCACTTCCAATCCAACCGGCTGTGAACCGGTGTAGAACCTTGACAGGATACAGGAAGCAGGTGCAACGGGAACATTCAACTAAGTTTTTGATATGTAGTTGAAAATAAACATTTGCCGGGGAAAATATTTTAATTTTTCCTACTACGCTCCAAAGTGTTATGGAATAAAATAGATTTATGATATCTTTGCTCTGCAAGCATCCCGCTCTGAAACAAGACCAATTGCTTTACCTACCGGGTCTCCATTCTGACATCCGTCCAACGAATTTGTGTTACCCCCTTCAGAAAAGAAATCAAAAAGAAATGATTTGCATTGTAAACATTGTAGATTATTAATTTGATACCAATCGAATTAATCCTTTAACTGGAACCGCTGAAGTTACGGATCGTTCAGAAAGTATTTGTTGGTAACAGTCGTGCTAATATACTGTGTTCTGCATTCAGCTGCAGCTATGCTCAAAAGGCTTTGAATTTCAACGACGCTGTTAAGTGATAATAGCATAACAGCGGCGGTACTGTATTTAAGTATGGCAACCAAGATGGAAATTAAAACCGATGAGACGTACATAAGTTGGTCAATGTTCTTTACACAGTCAGAGGGAGTTTAGATCTACGCCGTCATTTACGTTTCAAAATAAGGATCTGCTATTGTATTTAAAAAAAAAGACACTTGAAGTACTTCAAAGTGGTGGAACGGCATTCGGAAATGAGATATGAAATACTTCCAGTGGACTGGTGAAATAGTTGCATTTTAACATCAAGTGTATATCGTGCCAGAATATTATCACTGAAATCCCGCTTCGAAAATCGCGATCCATACCCAATCATTCTGTAAATGTCATTTACTGTTTTGAAGTTAAAAGTCATTAATGCTTCTATTTTGTACGAATAGAGGTGATGTTTCTCAGCGAAGAGTGTTCTTACCGTGCGATTTCTTTAACTTGAGTATCAGCAAAACAATTATCACAATTAAAATTAAAATCGCTGGCGTGCTCACTGCATATGCGAGAATAAATCCGGTATCAGTGCCTTGAAAAAGAAACCAGGAAGCATTTATACATCTAAAAACAAATCCACACATGGGAAGCAACAATGCAGACTGCTATATAGGGTCCTTTCAAATCTCACTACACACTGATAGGAAAATGGCAGAATATACAGGATAGAACAAAGAAATCTGCTTTTAATTTCTCCAGACACATGCGAGCTATTTACGATGACTAAGAATAGGCTCGCTGCTTTTTCCTATACTTCTCTTGAAAATAGATATCAGCACAACAATTGAACGTGTAATCATCTAACCTGATACAGTTCTGATCTCAATTCAATCTTTTAATTTACGTTTGTCAAGGACATTCTTTAGTACGATCAAAACCATACAGATAACTTGCAGACACGCCAAAGGAGTCCCGGTGATTCAAAATTTCGCTTCTGCATTGCATGCTGAAATTTCTCGCTAACTTCATGAGTTTATAACACTGTACCCTCTAAGCCTCCTGAATGTGCATCAAACATATGAAACGTATTTCCCACTGTTATGTTTTCCACAGCTTTACGAGTGACAACCTCGAATTAATGGAAAACTGCATAATGAAAACATAGAGAAACACGAGTCATCCATTTGAACTGTGTTGCCCACTATTATTGGAAAGTAATTCAGTCAGAGAATGAATTATGTCAAAGTCTGTTCACAGTTTCGCACCCTATGCATTCGTTCCAGGTGGCAATTAAGTGTCCTGCCACAGTGTTCAGGAATTCCGACCTTGATTCTGATTTTGCCCCATGTTCACATTTTTCCTGTAAAACTATGTTGCTTTAATACACATTCACTCACAACCCGATATTTTCCCCCTTTGTTATATCACTATGCGATTTAGAGCTTAAGTTTTGGTTTGTCTAATCTTTGACAAATGACCGGAAATTTGTTACCTTAGACGTACTACACAAATTCAATTTCTTAATTCAACCAACACGATTTAAACTGAGGGTATAAGACATTTGTTTTGAAACACCATTCACAGTGAATGTTTACTGCAATCAGGTAATCTGAAAAATTCGCCCTCCTTCCCTGTTTGACTAGCTGATCTGTGATTGTTCTTAATCAGATTTGATCGGCACACCTATATCATTTGGAAATGATTCCATCTTGCCCGGAGCGCTAGAAATTCTGAACGTGTTGAATATTCATAGTAACATACAAAATGCTAAAGGTACGCAGCAGATCAAGAGAGGAATAAAATAACGACATTTCGGCCCGAGACCTTACATCTGGACGCAATCCAGACACCATCTTACCTTGCTCCAGGGTGTAGCTGAAACTGACAGGCACCGTGAGGGAGACATGCGACACCAGGCAGATGTAAACATCTTTTCCCGAAGCAGACTGATTAATTTCCAATGAACTGTAAGCCTTGTGTAAACCCTCCGCGGTCTGGTTTATCACTGTTTCTGTTCCAGTGCGAATTTGCCGGTTATTTTTTTGCCAGACGATCTCTAATTCTTTCGGGTAGAAGGCAGCTGTTTTACAGAGGAGCTGCCGAGGAGACGATAGCTCTCCAATGGGAATGATCTCCAATGGAGTCGGGGGAACTTGAATAAAAAGATAGTTATATTGGGTGTTTACCATTTATTTAGTTAAAGTAAATTCCTTTATCTTCCCGCGAATTACGATGACATCTCATTATCAAATTAGTTACCCGCCATAGGCTACCAGTATTTTATAAATTATTTTAAGTTTAAGTTCAAGTTCATAGTTAGTAAACCAGACAGATGTACATGGCTAAATGAAACATCCTTCTTCTGGGGTCAACTGCAAAATACAGTCCATATATTTCCACACAGCACGTGCAGTCACCATCCAGCACGTAGAGTGAAAATAAAAAAAAAAGTGAAATAGAGTCACAGTGCAGAAACAAATGTAAGGAGGAATTCGAAGAAGACATCGAGAAGGTGAATCAAAGGGGTTCAATGTGAGGAAGACATCCCGTTTTGAATAGTCTTTCAGCTTTAGTCGGAACGCAATAAGCTCTTGTACTTGTTTTTAATATTCTGGTAACTCATTTGTTCAGGTAGCTTTTTTTCAGAACTTGTGTTGGAGCTTTCCAGTCGTCAACATTCACTGATAGAGCTTCCCTCGGAATACAAATCATTGCTGGAAAACTTTTTCCGTATTTAATTTGCTGAATGTGGCAAATCTTACCCTCCGTGAAACATCTGGGAACGCAATTGCGAAGCTGACGTTAAGCACAATTATTCTACGTTTCAATTCTTTTATAAACCTGTCTGCCTGCAGCAAAATGGTTCGACAGTGACCTGGCACTGCTATACGAACGCTAATGCTCTGCAGAGAGACAAACCAGGAGCCGAACGAACTCCGCTTCTCCCTGCAGCGATTTCACTCAAAGATGAGCATAAAATTCACGATTTTGCAAACATGGACTGCCTCCGCTACAACTATGGTAGTATCTAACTTAGGAAACTCTGTTGTCAGATTGTCTTATCAACGTGTCACAACATTTAGCATTTCGCTCTGCCTGCAATGGCCATCATGAACTCACGGTTACCCGCACAGCACTGCCATGGCCCATATACGGATTACAGATGCTTACGTGCTAGTTGCTGTAAGGCAAATTAGTTTGTATAGGTCCCCAGGCCCCGAGATGGAGTCCCATGCCATCTTTTTGGGAGTGTTGTGCAGAATTTTAAGGTGCCCTGATAGAGGCATTCAAAATGTCCTGACCCACTGGTAAGGTGTCGGTGGACTGGATATGACTAATGTTTTGTAGTTGTTCAAGAAAGGCTCTAAGAATACGCCAGAATCCTTTAGGCTGGTAAGTCTGACGCTTGTAAAGGGCAATTTACTGGAAATGAACATGACAAAACAGACGTGCTGGTGACAGATGTGAAACGCACGCCTGTTTCGAATGAACGTAGCAGAATTAGCGCGTGCTAGGAGTGACTTTATTTCTTTTCCATACTGGCCATTTCTGTCCCTCCCTCTGCCCTGGTTGGTCAATTTTGTATTAACGCAAAATGAGGCAGTAAATCTGCATATCTATGCTCGTTTCAATGGGATCGGCATTGTACAGCAGCACGCGGATCAAGCTGTGTTATCTCTCTGTGCAGGCTTTACGCATACGTCCCGTAATTGACATTAATGAAGTGGCTTTATTTGTCTTTGCCGATGTTTATTAATTACTTATAAATATTTATAGCGGTGCACATCAGCAACTATAGGACCGAAATCGGCGGAATACGTCGAGATGTGGTAGTTTAAAAGGTGGCTGAGGAACAGGCGGGTATCATTTAACCTCGGCAACGTTTCACTTTAAGTTAGATGGCTTGTGATTTGCCCTTCAACCGAATTTGTCTACAGCTCCCTATCTCTCATTACCTAACCCGAATCAAATTCTTCGTCTAAAAATTAGGTGGTTCCGTGCATCCGCTTTTATAAGCTTTTGATTGTTTTAAGTTGTTGGACAGCAAATGTCATGCCACTTTTTGAAAAGGGGAGTAGAAAAAAGACTGGCATATATAGGCCAGTTAGCTCAACATCTGTAGTCGGGAAAATGCTTGAAGCTGTCACTAAAGGAGAAGTAGCGAAACATTTAAAAAGGAATGTTTCCATTAGATAGGCGCGGCATGGATTCAGAAAGCGCAGGTGCTATTTGAGAAGCTTACTGGAGTTCCTTGAGGACATAATGAATGCAGTGGATGGAGGGGAACAGGTGGGTGCCGTATGCCTGGATTTCAAGATGGCGTTCGATAAGGTGCCACATAAGATAATTATAAATTAGATATGGATGCATGAAGTCGGAAGAAGTGTATTGGCATGGATACTGGAATGATTATCCAACAGAAGGCAGAGTGTTGGTATTAATGGGCGTTTCTCCGTTTGGCTGCAGTGGTGAGTGGGGTGCCGCAGTTGTTTACCATTGGCATTGATTTGGAAGAGGGAACTGAGCGCAGCGCAGCAATTTTTGCTGTTGACAGTAAACTGAATGGAAAATAAAATTGTAAGGAGGATGTGGACGGTCTGCAGAGGGATATAGATAAAGTGAGTGGGACAAGGTCTGGCAGATGGAATATAATGTTCGTAAATGCCAGGTCATCCACTTTCTAAGGAATAATAGAAGAGCAGAATATTATTTAAATGGTGAAAGTTTGCAGCATGATGTTGTGCAGAGGGACTTGGGAGTGCTTGTGCTTGGCTTGCAGGTGCAAAAGGTTATTAACAAGGCTATTAGAATCTTGGCTTTGATTGTTGGAGGGATTGAATTCAAGAGCTGGGAGGTCATGCTGCAACCGTACAGGGTTCTGGTGACTGCACCTGGAGCACTGTGTGCATTTATGGTCACCGTACTTGAGGAAGGATATATTGTCTTTGGATGCAGTGCAGAGAAGGTTCACCAGGCTGATTCCAGAGATGATAGGAGAGATTGAGTCGTCTGGGACTATACTGTCTGGAATTCAGACGAATGAGAGGGGATCATATACAAACATACAAAATTTTGAAAGGGAAAGATAAGAGAGAAATAGGAAAGTTGTTTTCATTGGTAGGTGAGACTAGAACTAGGGGACATTGCCTCAAGGTTTAGGACAGAACATTTAGGACGGAGATGAGGAGAAACTGTTTTTCACAGAGAGTGGTGAATCTGTGGAATTCTCTGCCCAGGGAAGCAGTTCAGGCTTCTTCACGATATATATTTAAGACACAATTAGATAGATTTTTACATAGTAGGGGAATTAACGGTTATAGGGAAACGGCAGGTAGATGGAACTGAGTTTATGGACAGAACAACCATGATGTTACTGAATAGCTGGTCAGGCTCAATGGACCGGATGGCCTACTCCTGTTCTTATGTCTTATGTTCTTATGGGCTGCCTGAAGAATACGTCAAGGCAGGAAGAGGGCGAGGCGTTGTGTAGGAATATAGGCATAATAACTATATAGTTCGAAATATCAACGGAACAAATAATAAGTGGAGCAAAAGCCAAACTGCAGAATCACATCGAAATAATAAACATAATAACCTGAAAAATATTTCGAAATGATATTTTCCTGTTTGAAGAAAAGCTGGAAAGCAAATAAATGGCAAACATTTCAAACAGCAATAACATTTCTGCAATCTTCCTTTTCTTCAAATGCAAAGAGCTGAAAGTTTTCCACTTACAAGAATTAAGACACTTACTTAGCACAATAAGCTGAGAGCCACTTCCATTTCTGAATATTTGTTGTTCAGTTTTCACTTGGCAGTAATACACGCCGACGTCTGCGAGTGTCACATTCAGGAGGGTAAATGTGCCGCTGTCTTTCTTTACATTGAACTGATATCTGCTGTCTGGTTTCATAAATGCTTTCTGACCCTCCTTCCACCACGAAACTTCAGCAGTATCTAGTAGTATAGGAAATTTGCAGAGCATGGATTCATTTCCACCGATTGAGACTTTTAAGGTTGTAGGGAATTGTTCCACTTTGGGCGAAGTTCCTTTTGAGGCTGACAAAGCACAAGTAAAAATTATGAAAACAGTTGCATTCACTGGACAACGAATCAACAGACAAAATAGGCAGGACACTGGTCTGCGAATTGAATGTTTACTATGGCTAAATTTGCTGGAGGTAAATGATGTATAATATTAGAAAATGTCTGTTTCTTAGATTGGGCACATAAATTTAAGCATACCTGCCAAAAACGCGGCGAGCAGAGCCACGAACCAAACGGTTGCATCCAGCGACATTGCAAATGAGAGTGGTCAGTCTGAAAGATAGAAATTCATAGAATGTAATAATCAAATGCACATTACATATGAAGTCAATGGTCAAGGCTACGTCAATGCCTTGGGTAGAAGAAATGCTGTAGATACAGGAAATCCTGGGGAATACTCACAACGAGAGAGCGGAGCTGAGCATCAATGATGAAAAACAAACAGTCGATGTTTCGGTGTAAGATACTTCTTCAGGACTGGAAAGGAGGGGGGAAGAAGTCACAATAAGGAGATGGGGAGGGACAGGCGTATAAACTAGCAGGTGATAAGTGGGGGGAGGGGGACTTAAAGAGATGGCACTTGATAGGTGCATTTATATTCCAACTCGATAGCCTCCAACCTGATGATATGAACATACAATTCTCTAACTTTCAGTAATTTCTCACGTACACCTTTCATCGTTTACTATTTCCCATTCTGGATCCCATTTTATCCCTTCTCTCCTCCTCACCTCGCTTATCTGCTGCTCCTCGTTCACTTTCTCCAATGGACCAATGCCCTCTCCAGTCAGATTCCTTCTCATTCAGTCCTTTACTACTTGAAGTTAATAACTCAACGGGGTGATTGATAAGTTCCAGGTCTAAGGTAGAAGAAGATAAGCTATTAACTTAAACCTTTCAGCATGATCACTCAAACAGTTGACCTGCATGTGCATGTAAAGAGAGCTATATAATTCATCTCCTCCTACCTTAGGACACGAACTTATTAATCACACATCTGTGGACACTTTCTGGATGCCCAAGATCCGTATGCTCCACGACCGCTGCACTAAGTGTTCAAATTGAGGAGGGGACTATATTGAAAAATAAATGTGCTCGGTTTTCTAAAATTGACTCTTTCTACCTTAAGCCACGAACATATCAATAACTCCTCACACAGCACAGGAAAATGTCTTTCGACCAATGATGTCTGCATCGATCATAATGCAAATTTAATTCTATCTGATCTATTATGGTCTACATTGCTTTTTTTTTTTGCCTGTTCGTGGGCATGTTTGAATGTCTTTTAACCCTTGTGATCAAATCAGCAATCACTTGTAGCACTGTCGATTCGCCTACTACTCTCTGCGTAAAGTAACTGCTTCGCATCCTCATTTAAATTTTCCTCACTTATTTCAAGGCATTGCCCTTTGCTAACTGCGGCTAAAATGCATGAGCGGTATCGGTAAAGAGAATGGCAAGGCCGACAGGATTAGAAAATCCCGGTTCACGAGGACATCGAGGACTGTTTTGGAGAAAGGAGACCTGCAACATCTATAGGGAACGGGTTCAAGCAATTTCCGACAGAAATATAAGATGTACTTCTGTAGACCTGACGGGAATCATGATAGCACAAAGGTGGCATGATACAACTTCTGAATAGAAAACAAAAGGAATTGAGGAAATAGCGACCGAGAAATCGCGATGACAGAGCTGTAAATTATTATTTCCAATCACTGTGGTGAAAATCATGGAAACTAAGGGATTAAAGAGAATTAACATTATTTTTTAACAGGCACACATGAGAAAAATGGAGGCATCGCGGGAACGAGGTGTTCACGGTTTAAGAATTCAGACCGTTTGAAGAATTTACGGCACCTGATCAAATGTATCTTTTGACAATGTGAGAAGCCAGTGGAGAAATTGTAAGGTCTTTTGCCAAGATATCAGCATCGTCTTTAACGGAGATTGTGTTCCAGTAGCACTGGAGAGTGGCAAATGTGCATTTACTTAAGAAGATCTGCAAGGGAAAGAGGAGAGATGAAGGTGGTGAGCCCAGCATTAGTGCGTGGAAACATTCTAGAGTTGATCAGAGGGAGAGAATCTATCACAATTTGAAATGGGAAAGTTTGAAAAGGTGCCAGTCAGCATGGATATGTCATTTGGGATCACAAATTTGATTGAGTTGCTTTGATGAAGTGATGAAGAAAATTGCGGAGTGCAGCAATTGGACTATAACTTCATTAAATTTTGCAAGGTCCCGTTTAGCAGGCTTGCACAGAAAACTCGATGACATGGGAACCAGTGTGAGCCAGCCAACTGAACACATGAATACAAAATTGGTTTAGTGGAGGGAGTCAAACGGTGATAGCGGAAATTTGATATTAAGAATGTCCGTCTGCAGCTTGTGGTGTACTGAACAGGTAGGCTCTATTTCCAGTATTGTTTGTCATCTATGAAATATTCTGATTATCTTCGTTAATATATTTTGGAATGCAACGAAATTGGTGGTTTATTAGACAGTGAAAGATATCTACGGCGATAAACTGCGATAGCAGGACAAGCAATTGCAGATAGAATATTACTCGGACATTTGCAAAGTGTTGTATTTTGATTAGTGAAACCAGGGCAGGAATTGCACAGGAGATTGCCCACGGCATTGAAGTAAAACAAAGTGACTGAGTGTACATGGTGATTGATCGTTGAACGTGACAATAGAGGTGAGCAGACTGGTGAAGAAGGTTTTTACTCACATTTATTCACAATTGTAGCATCTGCGCCGTCATGTCCAGCTGTACAGGTCGTTGGTGAATCATACTCAGAGTATTCTGTGCATTTCGGATCAGCCGTCTACAGAAAAGGCTCGACGAAGCTTGAGATAGTCCAGAAAAGATTCATAAATACATTTGCGGGACAGCATGTTTTTAGCTCTAAGTAACGTCTGGGCTTACTCTTCCCTAGAGCTCAGGAGGTTGAGTGGTGACCTTATATATTTAGGGGCGTAAGCAGGGGTATGGTTACAGTCTTTTACCCAAAATAGCTGAATTAAAAATGAAAATGCATCGATTCAAGATGAGAGAGAGAACACTTAATTGGATCTAAAGCAAGTTTTCCAAAGCAAGGGAGCTTGGTAATTGGAAGAGAGTACGGGATGAATCTATAGAAGAGGGTACGATTGCAATGTGTTAGAAACGTTTGGATTGGTACACAGATAGAAAAGGTTTACTGTGGGAAGTTACAAACGCAAGAAAACGGGTCTTGCTGGGATAGGTTTATCGATCTACATGGGCGAAATGGGCCGAAGTCCTGGTGCAATGCCATATGAGGCCATGGATCCATCTGCATGGTGATCCTTGGAATGCCGAGGATAGTAGGGTGTTGTGAAAATGCTATAGGGTTATTTTGTGATTTACGTAATTGGTGCTTGATAGTAGGCATGGACGTAGTAGCTCAAATGTGTTCTGTGCATGTATCACTTATTCCCGTAAGCCAGAAACATATTCTCTAATTGTGGCCTCAAGGTCAAGTGTTAAGGTCAAGTGAAGAAACAAGGACTGGAACCAATTGTCCCACTCATATGAAATTAATTTATAGGAAAAAAATACCCACCTGAATTTTGGTACTGAGAGCAATATTCTCCTCCAGGTTAATAGAAGGGAATTATGATAATTACAGTCGAGAGTAAAACAAAGTACAGATGTCTTAAGAGTTAAAAATGCACCTTACAAATATTGGTCAGATTGTATGTAAATCATCAAATACCTGTTAATTGAAATTGATTCACTGCTAAAGCGGTGCTTAATCTGTTTGAAAGTACTGATAACTAAGAAAAAACATTTCTTTAGAGTTTTAAGATTTTCAAATCATTAACTTTTGTTTTCGTCTTGGAAGATTTGGGAAGTTTTGAAACTTACCAAAAGTATCAGATGGTTAAAACGTTTTCAGTTTGACAGCCCCGGGTAACTCGAAGGCTATTGAACTAATTTTCTCAAGAGATGTGTTGGACTATTCGAGAAACCCCATGAATTGTGCAATATCTGCCTATTACCACGTGCATGACTTCATCACATTTCCCCAGCCAACAGGAGCGTTTTCATAGTTAAAAAGTACTTACAGCATCTTGCAAAGATTGCGAATTCCACTGTACTTATACTGTAACGAAAAATGTGCTTGGTAGAGTAGGGAGAATCAAAGAGTAGAAACAGAATCACTGCCTTAATTTGCAACTATTCATCGGGTGATCGATCAGAAATCTTATATTTGTTTCGCTCTCCGCTGACGCCCCATGTTTCCTGTACTTTCGCACATCGGTTTTTGTTGCAGTTGTCCAGAAGTTACTGTGCTATCAAACCTGATATTCATCCCTATGGTCTTGTGTTACTTCATTCAGGTCTTTGAAAACATAGTGAGAAGTTTGGGTCCAAGACCAAAGAGACTTCAGCATGCTGTGTGCTCCTTCTTCCCTTCTCTCAGCGGCAGCCATCGAATCAATTCTCCGTCAGGCACAGCACTTTACCTTTAGCTCCCACTGTTCCCATTTTCCGAAAATGTCGAATATTTTCTCAAAGGACTGATAAAAGAACATTCATATCAGTCACAAAAGAGATTCTACAGATACTGGAATCTAGAGCAATACATGCAAAATGAACTCAGCACACCAGGCAGCATCTATGGAAATGAATGAACAGTCAACGTTTCGCTCCGAGTCCCTCCATTCGGACCGGAAAGGAAGGTGGAATATGCTAGAATAAAAAGACGGTGAGATGGAGGACAAATTAGAAGGTGACAGGTGAAGTCAGGTTGAGAGGGCTCTGTGGGGAGGGAGGAAGAGGAGCGTGTACGTTTGGGCGGTGGGATGAAGTAAGAAGCTGAAAGGTAAGAGATTGAAAATGCAAAGGGCTGGAGAATAAGGAATCTAATAGGAGAGTGGATTAGACTACGAGAGAAAGGGACGGAAGTGGGACAGATGTGACGGTTATAGGCAGCAGAGCAGAGAGGATAAGAGGACAGAGGTGAGAGCAGAAGAAAGATATGGGAGGGAAAATTACTTGATGGAGAAGCCGATGTTCATGTCGTCGGGTTGGAAGCTACCTAGACTGAATCCGAGGTGTTGCTCGCCCACCCTGTGAGTAGCCTCATGAAGGCGTAAGGAGAGAACATCAATCGAAATGTCGGAACGTGAATGGATAGGAATAAAAATAATTGGCCACTCACAAATTCCGCATATTCGGATGGATTGGAGGTGCTCTAAAAAGTAGTTCCCAGTTTATGTTGAGTCTCACCAGTGTAGAGGATGCCCCATCGGTGGCTCTGGCTACAGGAGACGATGCTACCCGATTTGCAGGTGGAGTGTTGACCTGCAGTGGAGGTAATGAAGTTATAATTTTCAGGTTGTCTTCGGCTGTCAGGCATTTTTTCCTGCTATTTGGATTTACATTTTTTGGTTCGAAAATGTCTGATGATTTCGCCCATCGTCAAATTAATTTATATATCTGTGTCAGTGTAGAATCCATCTCGGTTGTGAAATTAATTACATAAATAATATACTTTTATTCATAGAAAGTCCTCTTTTTTGTTTCAGTACGCGATGGGACGTCAATATCCGATCACATTACATTATTTTCTGCATTAAATGAAAATAAACAGCAATCATTTACCAAATAATCGCTCATGATGTAACCGTTCACGCTTGGAAGGCTGTCAACAATTGTTACGATTAAAGTTTAAACTTAAAACTCTGTTCTATTTAACATTGTGATGAAGCTTCTCATTTTTCTCTTTCCAGAATGCACACGCCGTGGAATCGAAACACAGATATCGCAGAAAAAACTGAGAAACATTCAGTTGTGAGGAAGAGCCTTTGATGGTACTTTATATTTAAAAAAAAATCCATTGCCTGTTACCTAAACATCGAGCTTTAAAAATAAAGCCAGCAGTCCGCAAATCGATTTTTGAGACACATGTAAATTTTAACCACAAAGGCTTTCCGTGATGTCATCAGCGGGCCGTTAGTGTATTTCTATTCTCGGCCATTTGTAATATCCTGTTAACCTGCACGAGGAGTTTGTTGTAGATCTTTAGCTGAACGAAAACATTGAATCCTGGAGTGCATCACGGAAGACGGCTCTTCCACCCGTTTCATAAATTCAGAACGAAATATTTACCTAGACACTCCTATACATGCCTGCAGGAGGATACCACTTCCTCTAACAACTTGTTCTGTATACCTACCGTCCTCTGTCTGAAAACCATGCCGTGCCCAGCTGCCCTTTAACTCTTTTCTCTCTCAGTTCACAGCTATGTTTTCTAGATTTGGATCCCCTGTCTTCAGAAATGGGATATGAGCATTTTGTATATTAATGTCCATAAAAATTGTTTTATTTTCAAATTCATAAAGTCATCCCTCAGTCACCTGTACTCCAGAGTAAACAGTTTATGTCCATCCAATCTCTCTGTGCCACAAAAACCTTCTATCCCAGGCAAAGTCCCAGAAAATCTCTTTTGCAATCGTTCTAACTCTACTACGTGCAATCTGTGGACCAGAAGATCACACGACATTGCAAGACAGGACTTGCCATTGTCCACTGGTACAACATGGCGTTTCAGCTCTGAGGGCAAGTAAGCTAAGCTCCTTCTCATCTGGATCCTGATCTGTCGTCGTTAAGTGCACACTAAAATCCCTTTGTGCATCAACGCTTCTAAGAGCCCTCCAGTATATCCTGTCACTATTCAAGGCAGAGAAAATCATAAGCACATGAGATTCTGAAATCCTGATGAAGCGCCATCTCTGACAGTGGCTCCCAGCCTCGGTTAATGGTGGGGGTCCATGGCATGAAAAGGTTGGAAACCCCTGACATATGGATAGGTATAATATAAACAATCAATGGTTCAGGTCGAGACCCTTCTTCAGTCTTTGAAGAGGATATGCCCTTGATTAGCCTGGTTTCTTTTCTTAGGGGGAGGGAAGCAACATTCCCTAAACTTAATTTTTAACAACAGCACGGACCAACAATTCCTAGAAGAAGGAAAATTTGCCATGGCTTGCAATAGGATTATTTACGGACTGACGCATTATTAGCCGACTTCCATTCTGAGCTTATTGTTAGAATTTCTAACAGCGTTGCAACTTTAAACACTGACAATGTAAGTACGTTTGAAGCTCTAAAATGATACGCAGTAATGGTTGTGGTACCGTTGTTATTAAAAAAAAAAAATACGGATTATATACACCCATCTACTGCACAGAGTCTTGCCGTCTTCAGACGTTTTCTGATGACTCTGCCATATTTGGATGCAGTAGCAAGGAAGATGAGGGGGAGTACAGGGCTATGGTGGGAAACTTTGTTACATGGTGTGAGCAGAATCATCTGCCGTTCAATGTGAAAAAGACTAAGGAGCTGTTGGTGGACCTGAGAAGGACTAAGGCACCGGTGAACCCTGTTACCATCCAAGGGGTCTGTGTGGACATGATGGAGGATCACAAATACCTGGGGAAACGAATTGACAATAAACTGGACTGCTCAAAGAATACTGAGGCTGTCTCGAAGAAGGGTCAGAGCCTTCTCTACTTCCTGAGGAGACTGAGGTCCTTTAACATCTGTCGGACGATGCTGAGGATGTTCTACGAGTCTGTGGTGGCCAGTGCTATCGTTTGTGCTGTTGTATACTGGGGCAGCAGGCTGAGGGTAGCAGACACCAACAGAATTAACAAACTCATTCGTAAGGCCAGTGATGTTGTGGGGGTGGAACTGGACTCTCTGAAGGTGTTGTCTGAAAAAAGGATGCTGTCCAAGTTGCATGCTATCTTGGACAATGTCTACTCTCCACTCCATAATGTACTGGTTAGGCACCGGTGTACGTTCAGCCAGAAACTCATTCCACCGAGATTCAACACTGAGCGTCATAGGAAGTCATTCCTGCCTGTGGTCATCAAACTTTACAACTCCTTCCTCGGAGTGTCAGACACCCTGAGACAATAGGCTGGTCCTGGACTTATTTCCACTTGGAATAATTTACTTATTTTTTTAATATTGCTATATTTCTACACTATTCTTGATTGGTGTGACAGTAACGAAACACAACTTCCCTCGGGATCAATAAAGTATGTCTGTCTGACTGTCTGTCTGACAATTAAACACAGGCGTACAATGTACTGTGTATGTTAATCAAAATGGCTTCTTTGTATGATCAGTGCTATCTCTCACAGTTGTTTAGCTTTTGACTTGCTGATATCGGGATTGTATTCATATGTTGACCAATGGGTAAGGTTATTTTGTCCTGTGGGTCTGGGAGCGGTGGTTTCGTGGTCTTTTCAGGGGAGTTGGGAAGAAGACACCGAGGAAGGTGGACGTGCGCTGCACTGCTCGGTCGACCACCAGGGTGGACCCAGGTGCGAGGACTTGGAGTTCGGAGGAAAATGACGAGGGGTCGAATGGTTCGATGGTTGAGCTCCAACAATGTGCACTAAACTGACTGAACTTTGATAAGTTGGCGCCTTTTACCTTATTTTCTTTTCCTTTATATATACTGTATTGCACAGTACTTTTAAAGTTTTAGTAAAATCTTTAAAGTGTGTTCTATAACGCTATCTGGTGTGAGTTTGATATTGTGTGTGTGCGCGCTGCATAAACTTGATTCTCACAGCACCTGCGTGTACGGTAGGTGGGGTTCGTGAGTGGCTGGATATCATTTTCCCATAGACATATACCAGCCTGTTGGGTAAGTGTTACACAGGGTATTTCAAAATGATATCAGTAACAAATGCTGCGTGTGCGGGAGTGCTTCAGTTACCACGTGGTGGCGCAACCGCGCGGATGAGAGGGAACAGTGATGCCAAGTGTATACAGACTACAGAGATGGGAGGTCGGTTTCCTGATGAACTGAGCTGTGTCCATAACCGTCTGCAATTTTGCTGTGTTAGTCAACCTCCCGCTGTCAACATTTCGGTAATACCATTGATTCGATACTTATCTATAGCTTTGAATCATGGTAAAGTTGAATCTTACTGTACAAAAGCTTCATGGTGTGTTCATTACAGACGAGGATTATACCTCTCTGGAAAAAAAAAACACAATTTGGAATCATCTGTAGAGATTTGTCTATAGACGGATGTAATACTTAGGTTCTGAAAAAAAAGTTCCTCTCATCATCCTGCAGAATGGGTATTCAGGGAATAAACAATGTTATTTCGATCCGCCATCTGTATGATCCATTCACAAAGTGCAAAATGCAACGATGGCCACTGGGGACGCACTGCCCTCCCGCCTGCATTCAGGCTTGTAAATACAGTCCAGTTCGTCGAGTTAACATTGCATTCACCTGCATTCAGATTTGTCAATATTTGTAAATATAGTATGGTTCCTGTATCTATATTGATTTACCACGTCAGTCGTCCATACCCTACAAGGCAATCAAATGTTACCTTCGCAGTCCAGCAGGTCGGTAGAGGTAAAACTTCCCTTATGAGGTAGCAACTTTATTCTTTGTTACTATATTTAGGTTACACACTGTGCTGCCATGAAGCTTTAGCAAGTGAATTCAATCCCCGTATATACCTGTTTCCGTGTGGGTCGGACCACAGTTCAGTGAATGCTTACGAGATGCTAACATCACTTATTTGTTGTTTCCTTCTTATGTTGCCAGCGGCTCACTCAGTTATTTGGCCGCACAAATATAATATTTATTTTGCATCGTTCTGTGACCTGAATATTTTTCTCCTTTTGAGTCTGTTAAGTCATACCTAAGACATTGATAAGACTAACTGTGAAAAAATAGCATAAATTTCAAAATGACCTTTATTAAAATGTGCAAAATTCATTCGTGAATGTGTGCTCCAACAAGCATACATATTGATACACATATTAACTATAGTCACTGCTTCTGAAATTTGCTTTTACATAGGGTGCATTAAGAAACAATTGCCAGGAGAGGATTTGGCAATGTAGTGCACTCACGTGCTTTTCTATCATCTTTAGAAAGTTCTGTTCATTTTGTGTGCATGATATTCTACAGTGCTAGTAAATAATGCTACAGGTTTATCGTGTGCGTGCTTCGAGCGTGAATTTGTTCACAGTAACACATATTTTGTCTATTGTATCCCACTGGATGTAATTAAGGTCTAGTTGTTAAGGAGTTTGTCCAGGAGAGGATGAATCAATGCCGAGCTCCCATGTGCTTCCTACGAATAGAGATAACATTCTGATTACCGTGCCGATCGCCACGCCCTTTTACCCAGTTATGCATCGATAATTGCCACAAATCGTTTGAGATGTTATGTGCTTTCATAGACATATTGCCTCCATCATTGAATTCTATCGCATGTCCTCCCAGAATTGAAATCGATCGCAGAAACACAAGTGATATGAGATGTTTAATACAGATATGCGACTGCGGCAGAAAACACCGCTTCCAGCAGATAAGTTTTCTGCCGAGCCGGGAGAGGAGGGGGTGCGGGTCTGGTCTTGACCTTCAGGGATTCCTTTTCTCGGCACATTAATTCCAAAGGTGACAGTACTGTGACTAATTCCCCTTGAAACACTGTCTGTTCTCCATTAGTCAATTCTTCATGGCGTGCAGGAATGGAACAGTAGCTTGGACGGATCACTAAGCACTTAAAAGTAAGCTGGCTAAAAACGTTACCTCGTTTGAATACTTGTGAGATTGTCGTGGTTGCAGTTTGGTGACAATTAAGTACGAGTGCACATGCATCATTAATTGTAAACGCTTTGGAGATAGTCCCTGTATCTCTATAGTTTCACCAGCATTGATTGTGTTCGTTGTTAACCGGGGTGGAAATGCACAGGACAGCATAAGAAACTTTCTGCTTTTTAAGTATTTAATTTAACGGTTTATGAATTCACATCCTTGAATATTTCTGATAATGTCAGAAAACAATCAAGATGCTTCCCACTGTTAAGCACAGCTCTGGTTAGGTCTAAGGGCTGACTGTGAATCCAGATTTGTAATTTGTGAGACACGATTGTCCATTCCACGAGATAATCCATTGAACCGTCACACTTTTAAATGTCTCAGCCTTCATGCAATGTCTTTCTATAAGAGAACAGCACAGCAACAGGCCATTAGGCACACAATGCTGCGCCAAACCATCCGAAAACCAAATCAAAACACACCAACAATAATCCCAACCTCCTGACCCATGTTAATCCTTACATCCTGTTACAGACTCAGCAACAATAAATATATGAGTGAGGCAGGGTTTTGATAACAAACAAAACGTTTATTAAACACTGAAAAACAAAACCCCCCAAAAGTAAACAAACCACTAACGTAACCGGAGATCAGCTGCTGTGAGGCAGCTTTAACAGTTCTTAAAGCAACGAAGCTTAAACAGTTTTTAAAGCGATGTTGCATAAACACTTCTTCAAAGTAGTATTGCAAAAGTTCAAAATGCTTACAGTCCATTTAAGGGAGAGACTTTTTAAACGATTTAAATTCTCTTTCACGTCGTCTTGTTGCGGTTCCCAGTCGAACTATACTTTTCCCACGAAGAATTTACGAAGATGGAAATGAAACGGCTTAAAGGCACTGACCTTTCCTTTACAACACTGTACTCAATCCTTTCTGCTATATTTCACAGGGATTAACACGAGCAGAGTCAACTAATTCCTTCCGAATGTGGATCAAACAAGGTTGAACCTGTTTCACCATCGAAATCGACTTTCCTCTATTTTTTAGCTCCCGAACTCCGATCTTCACTCTCCACTGATTCTCAACTGGCAGTGTTACAAAGAAACTGCTGGCAGTGTCCTTTTAAACTATAGGCATTAAATAAAGCTCCATCTTTCAACTAAACTGCGTCATAATATTAAACCACGCAGCGGCATGAAGTCAAAATGGCAAATCCAGCCACGAACTGCCTCTCCTCACAGGGAGGTGTCCTCCTTTTATACCCTGTAAAAGAAAACTGTCACATGACCTCTACTGGCGGGAAAATGACGTCACCACCATCACAAGACCACTGCCTTAAGTCCAGTATAGCTTCAACACCAGTCACGTGACAAGTACGTATCAATCCATATGACGATCCAAATGTCTATTAAAAGCCTCTATTGTACTTGCTACTACCACCATACCAGGCAGGGTATACCAGGTAACTGCAAATCTCTAAGTATAAGACTTGCCCCTCACAGCCCCTTTGAACCAATGCACTGTCACCGTCAATGCATGTCCTCTGGGATTAGACATTTCACCTCTGAGTAACAGATGCTCCCTGTACACTCTATCTATGCCTCTCATATCTTGTAAATCTCTATCAGATGAACGCTCAGCCTCCGAGGCGACAAACGAAACAACCCAAGTTTATCAAGCCTCTCGTGATAGCATAAATATTTCAACTGAATTTTCGTATTATTTTGGTAAAATAATTGGGAGCTGTGTTGGAGTTACTCTGACTGCAAAATGAAAGTTGTTGTTTTATACTATTGGGCAGAAGTGACAGGAATTTCCCACAGCGTCAGGCTCCATCGGCTGAGAGAGAAATCGTGATAACACTTCGTTGATACTTTTCCCCTCTTCATAGAAGGTTCCTGACAGGCTTAGGATTCCCGCAGTTTTCTTGCTTAATTTCGGCTTAAGATCATCGGCAGTGCTCGTTTCCGTTATTACCCTTCTTTGAATGAACGACATAACTAGATATGAGCTGAACACATGAAGGCTGACATTCCTTCCCCTTTCATTCGTCATTAAATGCATCGTGGAAATGTTTTAGTTAAAAATAACTCTCGAAATTGTCTCATCATCCCATTTTTGTACCTGCTCCTTACCCCATTAATACTGTTTTTAATATAAGATGGATAAGTATAGAACAGGATTAGAACCATCGGCAAAGCTGTCTGTCGCGAACACGATGCCACTGCACAGTCGTGTGTCCATTCTAAAGCCTCTTTGCTACAGTATCTTCAGCTGATTTCACCTTCTTTAATGTACAAGATTTTTTTGTTCAGTTCCTGCGAGTAAGGTACGTCTAATCCCCAGCGTTCCTGCATTTTATGTATTTTATGCATTAAGTCTTTGTAATAATTTTTCATGTATTTCTGCGAGCCTATATCAAAGAAAGATCATTCCATTTAGGTCATGGGGCAGGACTTTCAACAAATTCTCACATATATTTTCCAATTCGTTTTAGTCTGGAACCCGTCGAAGTAATCAAAGTACACTCTAATACTCAGTGGCCAGAGCCGGATAAAATTTCATGTAATCTCCGAATTCTGACATGATTTACACCAGCATCACTTTGGAAGATATAGTCTAATACACTTAAAAGCTATACCAAAATCCCCAGGGCTACATTGTCCGGATTAGCGGAAATCATCGTCTATTTTTTACAAGTAGCTTCTTATTATGTAATGAGAAAGGAAAAAGTGTGCCCCCAACCCCGTTATCCAGTCTACATTTCATTTTAATGCGTAAAGTGAGTTGTTTACTATTCAATATTCTCAGAGAATGACTCACACAAAAATATCAACTATTTAGTTGTTCTTAGAAACATTGTTTCCTGTAGTTATCTCAAGAATGAACATGCCTTAGAATCAGGAAGTATAGACGCCGCAGCGCAGCTTCAGAAAAAATTATCTGACAGAAGCAGACTTTCAGAAAAGATCTTATGTTAAACTTATTATCCTTCTCTTAAACTCAAACGAGCTGTCTGCAACATACGTGTTTCAGACAGGCGCAAACTTTGACCACAGATCTTCCCTGTCACCAGCAGATTCGCGAGTGCAGTTCTATTCTCAGATAGTGTGTTAGTTACCATAAACGCGAAGTATAATGACATTCTTGGTAAACTGACACGTTAATTTAAACCTCTATTCCAAACATCTTTTTGTAGATAACTTGTACAAGCTCGCATGCAAACCTTCGCATTAGCGAATTGCAAACAGGAAGTTAACATACAGTATATCTGCTTTGAGAAGGTATGAAAATTCATCGGAATGGAACATAATAATATAATTCGATTACGTTTCAAATTGACAATGGAAATAGAAAAGGAAAATACCCAGACACGCACGAGTAAGGCACTTAACAATCTCCACGGGTTTAAATGATCCGCGAGATGAGTCCGCCATTTGGAAGAACATTCATCTGCTGAGGCACATGGCGTGAATCGATGGTTGGGTGGTGATGCAAAACCGAGTTTCCAGAGGGCGATAAACAGAAACACCAACAGTATCAGTGCTGAATCGAACAAATCAAGAGAGATAATGCGAACCATTAGAGGAGAAGGGAAAGGTTGTTGAAACCAAGGGGCAGATGGGAACGGGGAAGACTTTGTGTGAAATGTGTGTGCGGTGAGTGGATGGAACCAGGAGAGGATGATAACGAACACGAGTACGGAGGAACTGAGGTAAGAAAGTGTGAATAGGCTTTAACCCGCAACACAAAACTCGGGGTGTTTTAAGTTCTTGGAAGTAAGTGCAGAGGAGATGTCAGCGCTATGTGTTTTACGCAGACAGTGGAGTGACGAGTGTGTGGAATCGGCTGGCGGCAACGGTGGTGGAGGCGGATATCATAAGGTCTTTCAAGAGAGTCCTGGATAGGTACCTGGAGCTTAAAAAAATAGAGAGCTATGGGTAACCCTGGGTAATTTCTAAAGTAAGTACATGATCGGCACAGCATTGCAGGCCGAAGGGCCTGCATTGTGCTGTAGGTTTTCTATGTTTCTATAACGGTCACAAAACATGGGGTCATGCAGCAGATTTCCACAACTCGCCCTCTAGTACACGCGTGCGCGTGTAGACTGGACCCAGAAAAACTGGGTGGCAACTGCGAAGGCTGAGTTTCCCAAAATGGAAAGGGATGGCGTTGTACGCCGGTCAAATAGCCCTTGGGCCTTGCATCTCCATATGGTCCCCCATCCGCTGGTGGTTGCCGCCCATTTGGTGATTATAAACGCCTTAATGAAGTCACCACAGCAGATCGTTATCCGGTCCCAAACACACAAGACTTTTTGCCACATTTAGCTGAAAGTATTTCTTTTTTTTTGCAAAAGTTGCCTTAGTTCGCGGCTACCATCCGGTGCTTCTGTGCTCTGAGGATATTCCCAAAATGACTGTGTTAACCACGTTTGAAAAATAGAAACATAAAAAACATTCACTTCCTCATACAGGTCATTTATAAATATCACAAAGAGTAGGGGTCCCAGAACATATCCTTGACACACACCATTGGGCACCAGCCGCTATGCAGAATATGCCCCATCTACACCCACTCTTTGCCTTCTGTGGACAAGCTAGTTCTGGATCCACAAAGCAATGTCCCCTTGGATCCTCTGCCTCCTTACTTTCTCAATAAATCTTTCATGGGGTACCTTTTCAAATGCCTTGCGAAAATCCATATACTCTACATTTACGGCTCTACCTTTAGCAATGTGTTTAGTCACATTCTCAAAAAACTCAATCAGGCTCGTAAGGCACGACCTGCCTTTCAGAAAGCCATGCTGATTTTTCCTAATCGTATTATGCCTCTCTAAATCCTGTTCATATATCCTAGCCTCAGAGTTTCTGTGCATGTCATTTGGGCTGAGAAATGCCCAACAGACTTTCCAGTGGTTACTGTATTAAAAGACACAGATATTCTTTTTGTTTACCTGGATGAACTGCCAGTGCATCCAAATCCGAACATACATCTGATCTCCGCACACGCTTTGAGCATTGTTGCCAACAATGTGCACAGTTCTGGTCACCGAATTATAGGAAAGATATCAATAAATTAGAGAGAGTGCAGAGACGATTTACTAGGATGTTACCTGGGTTTCAGCACTTAAGTTACAGAGAAAGGTTGAACAAGTTAGGTCTCTATTCATTGGAGCGTAGAAGGTTGAGGGGGGATTTGTTCGAGGTATTTAAAATTTTGAGAGGGATAGATAGAGTTGACGTGAATAGGCTGTTTCCTTTGAGAGTAGGGGAGATTCAAAAGAGAGGGCATGATATGAGAGTTAGGGGGCAAAAGTTTAAGGGAAACACGAGGGGGTATTTCTTTACTCAGAGAGTGATAGCTGTGTGGAATGAGCATCCTGTAGAAGTAGTGGAGGCCAGTTCAGTTGTGTCATTTAAGGTAAAATTGGATAGGTATATGGACAGGAAAGGAGTGGAGGGTTATGGGCTGAGTGCGGGTAGGTGGGACTAGGTGAGATTAAGAGTTCGGCACGGAGTAGGAGGGCCGAGATGGCCTGTTTCCGTGCTGTGATTGTTATATATGTTAATTAACCGTAATAAATACCAGTTTGTGTTGTCAACCATGGCGTTTCTCGGCTATCGCATCTCCGCAGAAGGTGCGAAAACCCTCGCATCGAATGTCGCCTCTATTATGATTTTCCACCGCCCTGCAGTACTGGAAAACACAGTCGGTTTTAGATTTGATGTATTTCTATCACCGCTTAATTCTGCGAGCTGTTGAACTGACGCTTTTCCTGTAAAGGAAACACCCCAGGTCGAGTACTTAAATGGTCAGCGGACACAGCTGGGCATTTGACAACATCAAACACGCTCAGCCATGGGCCCCATAAGGCGCATCCGCACCGCAGCGCACCATTACAGTTGACCCTTCAGACTCTTTTGTGGGCACTGTTGGTCGGAGGAAACACGAAGAAATCTGCAGATGCTGGAAATTCAAACAACAATACACACAAAATGCTGGTGGAACACAGCAGGCCAGGAAACATCTATAGGGAGAAGCGCAGTCGACGTTTCGGGCCGAGACCCTTCGTCAGGACTAACCGAAAGGGAAGATAGTAAGAGATTTGAAAGTATTGGGGTAGGGGGAAATACGAAATGACAGGAGAAGACTGGAGGGGATGGGATGAAGCTAAGAGCTGGAAAGGTGATTGGCGAAAGTGATACAGAGCTGGAAAAGGGAAAGGATCATGGGACGGGATGCCTCAGGAGACAGAAAGGAGGGGGGAAGCACCAGAGGGAGATGGAGAACAGGCAAACAACTAAATATGTCAGGGATGGGGTAAGAAGGGGAGGAGGGGCATTAACGGAAGTTATTGAAGTCAATGTTCATGTCATCAGGTTGGAGGCTACACAGCCTGTATATAAGGTGTTGTTCCTCCAACCTGAGTTTGGATTAATTTTGACAATAGAAGAGGCCATGGATAGACATATCAGAATTGGAATGGGACGTGGAATTAAAATATGCAGCCACTGGGAGATCCTGCTTTTTCTGGCGGACCGAGCGTAGGTGTTCAGCGAAACGGTCTCCCAGTCTGCGTCGGGTCTCACCAATATATAAAAGGCTACATCGGGAGCACTGGACGCAGTATACCACAAGAGCCGACTCACAGGTGAAGTGTCGCCTCAACTGGAAGGACTGTCTGGGGCCCTGAATGATGGTGAGGGAGGTAGTGTAAGGGCAGGTGTAGCACTTGTTCCGTTTACAAGGATGTGCCAGGAGGGAGATCGGTTGGAAGGGATGGGGGGTGGGGGGGGGGGGAGACGAGTGGACAATGGAGTCCCGTAGGGAGCGATCGCTGCGAAAAGCAGAAAGAGGGGGGGGATTGAAAAATGTGTTTGGTAGTGTGTTCCCGTTGGAGGTGGCGGAAGTTACGTAGAATTATACGTTAGACCTGGAGGCTGGTGGGGTGGTAGGTAAGGACAAGGGCAACCCTATCCCGAGTGGGGTGCGGGTGGATGGGGTGATTGCAGATGTGCGGGAAATGGGAGAGATGCGTTTGAGAGCAGAGTTGATGGTGGACGAAAGGAAGCCCCTTTGTTTAAAAAAGGAAGACATCTCCTTCGTCCTGGAATGAAAAGCCTCATCCTGAGGCAGATGCGGTGGAGATGGAGGAATTGTGAGAAGGGGATAGCCTTTTTGCAAGAGACAGGGTGGGAATAGGAATAGTCCAGTCAATATGACCCCACTAAGGAGCACCAGTCCATTGCCTCCTATACCATCACCAACATTATCAGCTCTGGAGATCCCCCATCCACTGCCAACAACCTCATAGTTACCACACCCCGCACTTCCCTTTTCTACCTCTTACCCAAGATCCACAAACCTATCTGTCCAGGTAGACCTATTGTCTCAGCTTGCTCCTGCCTCACTGATCTCATTTCTGCATACCTTGACAGTGTCTTATCCCCCCCTTGTTCAATCTCTTCCCACCTATGTTCGTGACACTTCTCATGCTTTGAATTTATTTAATGATTTTAAGTTCCCTGGCCCCCACCGTCTTATTTTCACCATGGATTTCCAGTCCCTATATACCTCCATCCCCCACCGAGATGGTCTCGAAGCTGTTCGCTTTTTTTAGACTCCAGACCTAACCAATTCCCCTCTACCACCAGTCTCCTCCGTCTAGCGGAATTAGTTCTTCCTGTCAATAATTTCTCCTTTGGCTCCGCCCACTTCATCCAATCCAAGGGTGTAACCATGGGCACCCGTATGGGTCCCAGTTATGCCTGCCTTTTTGTTGGCTTTGTGGAACAGTTCATGTTCCAAGTCTATACCGGTATCCATCCCCCTCTGTTCCTTCGCTACATCGACGACTGCAATGGCGCTGCCTCTTGCACGCATGCTGAGCTCGTCGACTTTGCCTCCAAATTTCACCCTGCTCTCAAATTTACCTGGTCCATTTCCGACACATCCCTTCTCTTTCTTGATCTT
Source organism: Hemitrygon akajei (assembly GCF_048418815.1). Classification (NCBI taxonomy): domain Eukaryota; kingdom Metazoa; phylum Chordata; class Chondrichthyes; order Myliobatiformes; family Dasyatidae; genus Hemitrygon; species Hemitrygon akajei. The sequence continues at coordinate 32,561,079 of NC_133140.1, forward strand.
TCTGTCTCCATCTCTGGAGACGGCCTATCAACTGATATCTAATATAAACCTAAAGACTCTCACAGCTACCTGGACTATTCCTCTTCCCACCCTGTCTCTTGCAAAAAGGCTATCCCCTTCTCACAATTCCTCCGTCTCCGCCGCATCTGCTCTCAGGATGAGGCTTCTCATTCCAGGACGAAGGAGATCTCTTCCTTTTTTAAACAAAAGGGCTTCTCTTCTTCCACCATCAACTCTGATCTCAAACGCATCTCTCCCATTTCCCGCACATCTGCCCTCACCCCATCCATGCGCCACCCCACTAGGGATAGGGTTTCCCTTGTCCTTATCTACCACCCCACCAGCCTCCAGGTCCAACGTATAATTCTCCGTAACTTCCGCCACCTCTAACGGGATCCCACTGCCAAACAGATTTTTTCCCTCCCCCACTCTTTCAACCTTTCTCAGGGATCGCTCCCTACGCGACTCCCTAGACCACTCGTGCCCCCCACCCCACATCCCTTCCCACCGATCTCCCTCCTGGCACTTATCCTTGTAAACGGAACAAGTGCTACACCTGCCCTTACACTTCCTCCCTCACCAGCATTCTGGGCCCCAGACAGTCTTTCCACGTGAGGCGACATTTCACCTGTGAGTCGGTTGGTGTGGTGTACTGCGTCCAGTGCTCCTTCACACCGAAGGACACCCCTTTAATATATTGGTGAGACCCGACGCAGACTGGGAGACCGTTACGCTGAAAATCTGCGCTTAGTCCGCCAGATAAAGCAGGTTCTCCCAGTGGTCACACATTTTAATTCCACTTCCCATTCCCATTCTGATATGTCTATCCATGGCCTCTTCTATTGTCAAAATGAATCCAAACTCAGGTTGGAGGAACAACACCTTATATACCGGCTGGGTAGCCTCCAACCTGATGGCATGAATATTGACTTCTCTAACTTCCGTTAATGTCCCTCCTCCCCTTCTTACCCCATCCCTGACATATTTAGTTGTTTGCCTGTTCTCCATCTCCCTCTGGTGCTCCTTCCCTCTCCTTTTTTTTCTCCAGAGCCCTCCCGTCCCATGATCCTTTCCCTTCTCCAGCTCTGTATCACTTTCGCCAATCACCTTTCCAGCTCTTAGCTTCATTCCACCCCCTTCGGTCTTCTCCGATCATTTCGTATTTCCCCCTCCCCCCACTACTTTCAAATCTCTTACTATCTTTCCTTTCGGTCAGTCCTGACGAAGGGTCTCGGCCTGAAACGTCGACAGCGCTTCTCCCTATAGATGCTGCCTGGCCTGCTGTGTTCCACCAGAATTTTGTGTGTGTTGTTAGTTGGTCGGAGGAGTGTGGCAATCACTCGCTTTCTTTAGCCGGCAGTCCCGTCGCCCCGAAAGGAAGTACAAAACGTTTGACCGTGAGTCCCCCGGTCTCTATCTGACAGTTTGCCATTTTCGCTTTCTTCTAGAGGGTCGCCATTTCACAAAATTCACTGATCACGAACCCCTCGAGCATAGCACGTGATGACCTTAACATCGACAACGTGCTAACTTGCGTACGGGCGGATGTTTGTAGAGTGATATTTAGAATTACTTGAAAGTAAAATAGTTTCCTGATTTTTTATGCTGTGATTGCGCTGTCATGTTTCAAATCAAGCAAAACATTTATCTTTATGTTTCCGGACCCCATCTTCAAATGTTTACTGCCTGTGAAACAATTGGTTACTACATTGATTTAACGAAACAGATTTACACTCGTTTGTAATTATTGAAGACCCACCGCCAGTTGTAAAAGGGCCCAGCATTTGAGCTCTAAAGGGGAAGCTGAAGAATTTAAACAATATTCATTCCGAAGCGCGAATCCATAAACCGTCTCGTCTTTCTTCTGAGATTATCAACTTTCTGGAAGCTGGGCTGCATCCAATTGGATCATATCATCCAAGATTACATATGACAATGTGGACAGATGAATCGACACCTGTTGAATCAGATCAAGTCCTTTTCTGTGGTACAGCAACCTCGTACTCCGGAAGCAGCTCCGTCTTTAATGTGCAAAGGTCCAATTTAATGCCAGAGAAATGTAGAAAATGTAGATCCTGAAATGTTTTTCTTCGCAAACATCCACGAAAACAGAGCAGTGCCCTAAACAGTGAACGACAGTTAAACGCGAGAAACCCAAAGTGTCCCCAGCTCCCCACTCCCTCCCTCGCGGAAGCGGCAGAAAGTAACGATCACCCCTCCTCACCCCAGCAGAAAAAGTGCACACGCCGCCGAGCACACGCGTGGGCGAGCCAATAGTAAAGTCACAGACTTTGCAGTTACCCCAAAGTCAATCGCATTTTATCTGGCATTCGAGAAACCACAGGTGCACCCTCTCCCTAGTAAAGGAGAGGGTGGAGTGCCCTTTTTTCACGTTACTTCAGTACTTTTACTGCAATTACATCATCATTGCTATGATGATATATACGTTAGAAGAAAAAATGTTCCCACAAGTCATGGACTCACTATCAAGGACTGTTCATATTATGTTCTTGATAATTATTGCGTATTATTATTATTATTATTATTATTATTATTATTATTATTATTATTATTATTATTATTATTATTTATCATCATCATCATCATCATCATCATCATCATCATCATCATTATTATTATATATTTTCTGAGATCAAGCTGGTAAATCTTGAGGTACTGGCATAACTAAGCATACCTATTTCTCAACTGCTACGAACGTTCGGTCATTTATAGCGGTGCTTAGCATTGTGGCTTTCTGAAGAATTACAGAATCTGAAGATTTACATAAATATTGCTATGTAGGCCTGATTGTTTAAGGCTATTTTTTAGTGACGTTGGGATGACACCTGCTGTGGAAATCACTGTTGGGACAGTGTATACCCTGTTCATATTCCTTAGGCTTTTAATCTCTTCTGTAAATTCAGCATTATATCTGTTATTGAATTCTGTATGTTGCGTGTGCATCCCCAATGGCTATATCTATTCAGTAAGTTGTTCTTGCTTATTTATTCCAGCCAGTTATTATGGATTGTCTTGCCTGTAATAAGAGATTGGTTGTAAAGTAATTTGTGATATTCTGACTCTAAACCTGGATCAGGCTTGTATTTATAGTAAGGTATGGTGTCTTTTATGAGTTAGTATTTTAAATCAAGATCTTGTGGAAAGATGTTTACTACTTGATTATGCTTGAGAAAGTAATCAGATTCTTTTAAACTGCTGGAAGTTCATGCAGTGTTTTGGATATTTCTGGTTTCTCTTGGCATTTTCTACTTTTATTGCCATCAATGTGTTGGTATTGTTGACATTTTTTGTAAGAAACACTTATTTTATTGCCACAAGGAATCTATCTGTTTCCAACTATTATTATTATTATTATTATTATTATTATTATTATTATTATTATTATTATTATTATTATTATTATTATTATTATTATTATTATTATTATTATTATCAGTCAAATGCCTGCTCCGGCAGCAGGAGACTGAGTTTGGAAATCCTTTTGGACCTTGAGTTGTTCATCAGCATAGACTTGGAGAACAGGTGAGGAACTGGGCTTCGGTTTCACGGAGAAGACATCCACCGGTGTAACATCAGCCGCGTACCCTTCCCGCTCCCGGTCTTGAAAAAAAATCCAGAAATATTTGTACCCAAATTTGGCGATGCTCTGGTCAGCGTCTGTTCTCATTTTAGGTGCGGCTGAAACTAAAATCTAGCTGTAGGTAAAACAAAAAAGCTAACCCCTTTCGCTTTCGAAATGGAAAGATGTCTCCGGAACAGAGTGATACGGCCGATGACTGCCGATCGGCAGGGCATGACAGTAAGCGAGCCCCTAGTAGTGTAATGCTGAATAGGGGGACAGGTTCCGGGAAACCCGAGAAAGATACTGCCAGCACTTGAAGTTGCCCATCGACACCACAGGCAGCGTCTGCTGCAAGCGTTGCTCAGGGGAGCAGTCCCATTTCAACTGAGACCACTTAAGGCGCTCCCACCTAAGTCATATCCATATTTCCCCATCGTCCTTTTATCCAGGTGCCTATTCAAACGTTTATTAAAAACCTCTATTGCACTTACCGCTACTACCATACCAGACAGAGCATTCCAGGCATCCACGACTCTCTGAGAAAAAAAGCTTACGTCTCACATCCCCTTGAACCTACCTCCTCCCGCCTTCAATTTCATTTCACGTTCGAAACTTGGGTAACCGATACTCGCTGTGCACTGTCTATGCCTCTGTTATACTTGTAAACCTCTCTCAGATCTCCCCTCAGTCTCCGACGCCCCAGAAGAAACTAACCAATTTTATACAGCGTCTCGTGATAGTATAAACGTTTCAACTGTATTTCATTATTCCTTTGGTGAGATAATAGGGTGTTGTATTGGACTTAGCCCGATTGCAAAATTAATACGACGTTTGATACTGTTGCAGAAATGACATGAATCTCTCAGGACGCTCGGCTCCATCGGCTGAGAGAAATCACGTTAACACTTCAAGTTGATAGTTTTGCCCTACGCATCAAAGCAATTTTTCTTAGTTTCCCTTCTTTGGGGAAGGTCCCTCATTGACTAAGGCTTCCCCATGTTTTCTGCTGAATTTCGGCTCACAAACATCCGCGATGCTGCTTTCCATTAACGACCTGGTTTGATATTCGATAAACACATGGAGGCATGGCCCTGCTTCCCCATTCATTCGTCTTTAAATGCATTGTGAAGATATTTCGTTTAAAAGACATCTCTTGACATTATCTCATCATGCCAGTTTTCGACCTGTTCTTTACCCCATTATCACTGCTTTTAGTATAAGATGGATAAGTACAGCACAGGAATAGGACCTTCGGCAAAGCTGCTGGCTGCGAACACGATGTCAAACTAAGCGAAATCTTCGCGAGCTCAGTATGCTCTATGTCTCATAATTCACTGCATTTTCGTGTGCCCATTTAAAAGTATGTCGTTCCGATTTCAGCTTCTTTAATGTATAAGGATTTTTGTTCAGTTCCTGCCAGTGGGGCACGTATGGTCCCCGGCACTCCTGCATTTTATGCGAATTGATTTCTTTAACTATTTTGTAAAGTGTTTCTTCGAGTCAGTAGGAAACAAAATTATTCCGTTTATGTGAAAGGGCAGGACTTTCAAGTAATTCTCAAATGTATTTTCTAACTCTTTTTTAGCCGGGAATACATTAAAGTCATCAGATGACAATTCAGTTCTCAATGAACCGAAGCGGAAATTATTTCATATAATCAATGAATTCTGATATGATTTGCACCATCTAGAAAATTACACCGAGGATTGGAAGGTTAAAAATGTTGTTAACTTCTACGAGAAAGGGAGCAGAGATAACCCAGGAAATTATACAGTGATTCTGACTTCGGGGTGGCCAGTTGTTGGAGAAGATACTGAAAAAAAGGACCTGTGAGCATTCTGGAGAGACATAATTTGATTAGGGATAGTCAGCATGGCTTTGATCAGGTCATGCCCTACGAAGCTGATTAAATTCTTTGGCGATGTAACATTGATGAAGGTAGAATTGATTTGAAATGTATTGTATATTTAAATACATGCTCATCTCAGTCTAAAGGAGCAATGCGCAAATTATAGTAACTTAAAATAAATATCATGTGGAACAGGATAGTCAATATAACACAGAAATACAGTTGTGTCAGCATGAGTTAAGTAGTTTGATGACCTGGTGGAAGAAGCTGAACTGGAGTCTGTTGGCCTGGCTTTTATGCTGCGGTACCGTTTCCCAGATGGTCGCAGCCAGAAGCGTTTGTGCCAAAAGCTTTCTTTACGACTCTATCTACCTGTGACACCACGTTCAGCAAATTATGCAGCTGTGTTCCCAAATCCTTTTGTTCTATCACACTCCTCAGTGCCCTGCCATTCGCCGTGTAAGACTTACCCTGGTTGGTCCCACCGAAATGTGATGTCTCGTACTTGTTCACATAAATTCCAACTGCCATTATCATCCTATTTTTTTCCCCTGCTGATACAGATCCCTCTGCAGCCAGGAAAGCCTTCCTCGCTGTCCACTACACCCATAATATTGGTGTAATCCGCATATTTGCTGATCTACTTATCCACATTATCATCCAGATCGGTAATATAGATGACAGACAGAAATGGACCCTGCACAGATCCCTGCAGCATGCCACTAGTCTTCCGATCAAAGAGGCAACCATACAATGTTATTTTTTGCATCTTTCACAAAGACTATGACTAATCCAATTTACAACCTCGCAGAGAATACTAAGCAACTGAACCTTCTTGAGCTGCCTCCCGTGTGGACCTACTAAATTTGATGTTGGCAACATACACTGTCTTCTTTTCAACCACTTACCTGGCACGGAAAACTCTACAAAATTGGATAGATATGAATAATCATGCACGAAACCATGCTGACTCTCCTTAATCATTCCATGTCTATCCAAGTACTTCTATATCCACTCCCTTAGAATAGCTTCTAATAACATTCCTACAACTGCTGTCAAGCTCGTTGTTGTTCAGTCGTTAAGTCGAGTCAGACTCTTCGTGACCACATAGACTCCTGCATACCAAGTCTTCTTGTTAAAAACTGTCTCTCTAAGATCCACCAACGTCATGCGATTTGCCTGAGTAATATGATTTATCCATTGTATCTTCTGTCGCCCGCTCTTTCTCTTACCTTTTGTTTTGCCTGACATGACGGTCTTCTCCAAGGAATCCTGCCTTCTCATGATGTGGCCAAAATATTTGAACATTTATCTCACAATCAAGTCTCCTAATGAGCAGTCTAGCTGCATTTCTTGAAGGATTGCCTTGTTGGATCTTCTTGCTGTCCGACGAATTCTTAACACATTTCGTCGCAGCCAAGTCAAATTCGTCGACTGTTTTCTTATTCAGCCTTATTAACAGTTCAGCTCTCACAGCCATTCATCACAACTGGAAATACCATAGACTTGCCTGCACAGACAATTTTGTGTCTCTGCTCTTCAGTATTTTATCTATATTTGCCATTGTTGCCCTCTGAGAAGTAGACGTTGTTTTTATTTTCATGGCTGCAGTTATCATCTATAGAAATCTGTTTAACGAGGAAAACAAAATCCATCACTGCTTCCAATTATTTTCCAGTTATTACCATGGAATTAATAAGACTAGTCGACATAATCTGGACGTTCTTCATATTGAGCGACAGCCAGCCTTTGCACTTTCTTCTTTCACTTTGATTAGATGTCTCCTCTGATCCTACTAACTTCCAGCCATTGGAGTAGTATCATCTGCATATCTGAAGTTGTTAATACTTAGTCCGGCAATTTTGATCTCAACATTTGAGTCCTCTAGATCAACATTCTTCATGACGTGTTCAGCATATACCGTAGATTAAATAAGTACGGTGATAGTATGCAGCCTTGTCATACTCTTCCCAAACTTGCAGCAGATTTTATTGCTCCATGTTCAGTCCAAGCTATTACTCCCTGATCTTCGTACAAGTTTCTCATAAGGCAGATCAGATGTCCAGGTATCCCCATTTCTTTAAAGCTTTGCCATAGTGTATTATGGTACACACTGTCGAAGGCTTTAGAGTAGTCAATGAAACATAGAGAAACAGTTTTCTGGAATACCCTCTACTTCACTATTTTCTAGTGTAGCTCAGTAATTTGTGTCCGGTGCCCCTGCCTCTTCTAAAACCAGCTTGTACATCTGGCAGCTCTCGTTCCATATAATGCTGAAGCTTTGCTTGCATGACCTGCAGAATTACCTTGCTTGCACGTGAAATTTCGTGAAACGGTCCGGTAATTTGAACACTACTTTACATTTCCCTTCATGGAAATTGTGATATAAATCGATTTTTTCCCGTCTTAAGGCCATTATTGGGTTTTCCAGGTCTGCAGGAAAATTGCATGCAACAATTTTACACAGCATCAGCTTTTAAAGTTTTAAACAATTCAACTGGAATTCTGTATCATCTTGCAGTCTTCTTATTGGCAATGTTTTCTATCGCCCATTCGATTACACTTCCCAGATTGTCCGGCTCAAGATCGATAAGGGATTCGTTGCAGGTGTGTTCGCTGTTGGGATCTTTCCTGTTCAATTCTTCCTGTCATCTCTTTATGATTGAATGGCGGAGCAGATTCGATGGGCCGAGTGGCCATGTTCTACTCCTATATTTTTTGAGATTGTGTTCTCTTTCTGATGTCTTCTGCTTCTGTAAGGTCATTCCCTTATTTGTCTTTTACTATAATAATTTTTGATTGAAATGTTCCTTTGATTTCTCTAATATTCTTGAATAGATCTCTTGTTTTTCCAATTCTTTTGGCTTCTTCAGCTTCTATGCATTGCTCCTTTAAGTAAGTTTGTTTATATTTCATTGTTACCTTATTGAACATTCTGGTCATTTGGAGGAATTTGTTCCAATCTCCATTGACCTGCACATCTCCTCGCTGCTCAGCTACTTGTAGATCTTCAGCAGAAAGGCATTTTGCGCTCCTGGTCATCTTTTTGTTTGCAATTTTTTTGTTGCCACCTGTTGTATAATGCTTATTGCTACCATCCATAGTTCTTCTGGCTTTCTCTCTGGCAGGTTTAATCCGTTGAACAATTTCTTCACCCCCACGGCATATTCTTGAAGGACGCTATCAACATCAAACTTTGCTGTTACGTCGGTTTTCCTGACGTCGTCAGCTTCATTCTGAACACTGCAGCAAGCAGTTTCGCCTCACTTCTGACGACTGTGTGCCATCTCGTAAGTAAATATAGATAAGATGTCCTCCATCTCTTTTGGCTCCATACATGACTGTCCATACTAATTTTCCAGAGGACCTATTTTATTCTTTGCAATCCTTTTACACTTCACACATCAATAGAATCATTTAGGATTCTCCATTACATTGACTGCTACGGCATATTCGTGCATTATTTTAGTCTTTTAGTCCTCGTAATTTCTTTAAGTATTATTTGCATATTGTATACCCCATAAGCACTCCATTATTTCCCACATGCTCATACATGCAATGCAGCTCTTTTCATAATCAGGGCCACAATATCTCTTGAAAACATAGGTTCCCGACACCTGTTATCGTTACCTATTATTCGGACTGGCATCTTCCAGCGCTGTACTCTCAACATTTCACCTTTAATGCCTTGCTTTTCCCAACTGCACTCTTACGAGTATTTTCTGTCCTAATCCACACTTGCCAGATCATTTCCGATATCATCAAAAATTACCTGTCAGCAATTTAGAATATCAACCCACGGACTAGAGCTCTCATTTTGCATCTTTACTTTTAAAATAATGGAGATGTGATCACTACATACAAAGTCTCCTCTAACGCAAACTTCTTTGACATGCCCCCTCTCATTCGCTAATACCAGATCAAGTATCGGTTGGACGTCTGATAATGATGAAGATGATGTCAGTCGTCGGTCTCCAACGTCAATGATTTTGCGACACTGGAGTGACCTCTCCAGGACACAAGCCTGGGCGGAAGGCATGTGGATCTTCACTTCGTCACGGTCTTCCGCTCGGTCTCATCGGGGTCAAGGGAGTAGTTCAAACAGAGTTGAAACAATATGTTTAGCTCCAGCTTGGCAGGAGGAGCTGCCGGAAGGATGCTTAGTGACGTCCAGCCCCCTTGGGTGCTCCACTCTTTGGATCTTTTGCCTATGTTTAATCCCGTAGACTTTGACCCTACCGAGGCTGTCCACAAGCATGTAGATCTATTTGCCCATAGCTGGGAATCTGGTTCTCGAGCACGAGGACATATCCACGCTAGATGGGCTTGCGTGCAGGGGCTAGACCTCCACTCTACAGACTACTCTGTAGTTCATTATGCGTCCGAAGCGTGTTCAGTTTGTGTATGTCATCATGGAGGTGGCACCACATGAAGCTTGCTGTAGTATTGCTATTTTCTGGAAGGGGGAGACTTATTCTTTCAGCTCCACTTGACTAGTATCGTCACCCCTCTTTATTTAATTATCCCGCTCTGTCCCGTCGAAAACAACGGACTTTGGAATATTGAGCTGTCTGTCCTGCACCTCTTGTAACCAAGTCTCATGATGCTTACAATAGCATAATTCCGGGCGTTGCTCCATGCCCTGAGCTCAACGCACATTTCTACTATAGGTGTTATATTGACATTTATGCTGATCAGTCGGTAATCACGCCATGCTCAACCTTGTGGTTCCGGAATTTGATTGAGTTCATAACAACATCAGTCTCCACAACCTCTCCACGAACTGTTCCCGCACTGTGTTTTCATGAAAGGCAGCCCAATGATCCAAAAATATATCGCCTTCTTTCCTACATCAACTCCTCATCCAGATATTAAACTGTATATTTTTTTCTAATCTTCCCTCACTAGCACATGGCACAGGCAGCAATCTTGAGATTACAACCCTGGAGGTCCAGTATTTTAATTTAGTACCTAACTTTCTGAACCCACTTTGCAGAACGTTGCCACATTTCCCACCAATGTCATTAATAGCTACGTGGACAACGACCTCTGGCTATTCAGTCTCCCAGTTAAGAATACCAAAGACCCAATCGGAGGTGTCCTGGACTCTCGCACCCAGGCGGCAACAACATCAGAAAATCTCGTTCTCGACCACAGTAACTCCTTTCTTCTCTCCAAACGAATCCCCTACATTAACAGCTCGCCACTTCTCCCCTCTTCCCAGGAAACGCCCCACCCCAAAATTCTCGTCTGAGTTGTAGAGTCAGGCTCAAGTTTAAAGACCCGACCGCTGTGACTTTCCACTGATAAGTCATTCTCACCAACAGTATCCAAAGTGGTATCCCTGCTGTTGAGGGGGATCGCCACAGGGTACTCTGCGCTGGCTGTTTAAATCCTTTCGCTTCCTGACTGTAACCTAATATAAATTGCAAATAAACACTCAACCAGAACAATAATATTACTTGATTACCAACACACACAAAATGCTGGTGGAACATAACATGCCAGGCAGCATCTATAGGGAGAACACTGTCGACGTTTCGGGCCAAGACCATTCAGGACTCGGCCCGAAACGACGACAGTGTTCTCCCTATAGATGCTGCCTGGCCTGCTGTGTTCCACCAGCATTTTGTGTGTGTTGCTTGAATTTCCAGCATCTGCAGATTTCCTCGCGTTTGCTATATTACTTGATTTGTGCTTTCAATGAGAACGACGTAATGACAGATCCACCTTCATCACTACAGAAAGATACTTGACTTGCTGAGTAACAAGGCTGTTCTAGTGGCACAAGACATGGATGGGAAGTTCATTAACCATGTTCAGGAAAGCCTGGAATGAAAAATCGATGGATATCCTGATTAGTATGCACAACTGAAAAATAGAAGGAAACACGACATATAGCATAACGATCTAAGCACAGCTATTGTAAATTAATGAGCAATTTTGTGTAATTAACTGTAATTCCTCTGGAAAGCAGCCAGTGAGTGAGTGGGCCAGTGAAGGAGTGGAGATTTGAGGCTATGACTCGAGAGATTCTCGCAGTTTTGTCAGTTGGACTGTGCAATCAAGTCAATCAAGATTGGAATAGCTCAGCAGAAAGCAATTGATTAGACAATCAAGATTTGAATAGCGCAGTCTCAGCAGAAAACAGCTGATTGGGCAATCGTGGTCAGGTAACCAAGCTGTTTGAAAAGCTCAAACAAATAAATAGAGGGATACCTCAAGCGGAGCGGCCTATGGAAAGCGGCCAGTGAGTGAGTGGGCCAGTGAAGGAGTGGAGATTTGAGGCTTTGACACAAAAGGCTTCAACGAGAGGAGGCGGAGGACGAGCTTCACTCCAAGTGAGGTAAGGACGGGTAAGTTCCTTTCAAATGAGAAAGTTTCAAAAGTTGAGGCAAGTATTGGGTAGGTCATGGCAGCTGAGATCGGCCCCGTGGATTTTTCATCCTGCGGCATGTGGGAAATCATGGATACTTCCAGTGTCCTTGACGACAATGTGTGCAGGAAATGTGTCCAACTGCAGACCGCATTGAGCGTCTGGAGCTGCGATTGGATTCATACTGTAGCATCCGCGATGCTGAGAAAGTTGCGAATAGCACGTTCAGTGAGTTGGCCACATCGCAGGCAAAGGCTACACAGGCAGAAAGTGAAGGGGTGGCCACTAGACAGCGTAGTAGATGGCAGGCAGTGCAGGAGTCCCCTGAGGTCATCTCCCTCCTAAACAGATATACTGTTTGGAATACTGCTGGGACAGATGTCTCATCAGGGGAAAGCAGCAGCAGGCGAGTTCATTGCACTATGGGTGGCTCTCCGGCACAGGAGGGAAGGAAAAGGAGTGTGAGAGCTATAGTGATAGGGGATTCCATTGTCAGGGGAAATGATAGGCTTTCCAGCGCCGCAAACGAGACTCCAGGGTGGTATGTTGCCTCCCTGGTGCAAGGGCCAAGGATGTCACTGAGCGACTGCAGGACATTCTGGAATGGGAGGGTGAACAGCCAGTGGTCGTGGTGCACATAGGTACCAACGATATAGGTAAAAAACGGGATGAGGTCCTACTAGGTAAATTTAGGGAGTTAGGAGATAAACGAAAATGTAGGACCACAAAGCTAATAATCTTGGGATTACTACCACTGCCACGTGCTAGTCAGAGTAGAAATAGGAGGATATTTCAGATGAATACGTGGCTTGAAAAATGGTGCAAGGGGCAGGGATTCAAATTTCTGCGGCATTGGAAACAGTTCTGGGGGAGGTTGGCACCAGTATAAACAGGACGGTCTGCACCTGGGCTGGACTGGAACCAATGTCCTAGGGGGAGCGTTTCTTACTGCTGTTCAGGAGGCTTTAAACTAATGTGGCAGGGGGATGGGAACAAGTTCAGAGAGACAGAGGGGTGTAAAACGAGGGTAGAAGCAAAAAGCAGTAAGGTGAAAAGTAAAAGTGGCAGGCAGGCAAATCCAAGGCAAAAAGCAAAAAGGGCCACTTTTCAACATAATTGTTTAAGGGCTAAGAGTGTTGTAAAAACAAGTCTGAAGGCTTTGTGTGTCAATGCGAGGAGCATTCGTAACAAGGAGGATGAATTGAATGTGCAGATATTTATTAATGAATATGATATAGTTGGGATCACAGAGACATGGCTCCAGGGTGACCAAGGATGGGAGCTCAACATCCAAGGATATTCAATCTTCAGGAAGGATAGACAGGAAAGAAAACGAGGTGCGGTAGCATTGCTGGTTAGAGAGGAGATTAACGCAATAGAAAGGAAGGACATTAGCCTGGAGGATGTGGAATCGATATGGGTAGAGCTGCATAACACTAAGGGGCAGAAAACGCTGGTGGGAGTTTTGTACATGCCACCCAACAGTAGTAGTGAGGTTGGGGATGACATTAAACAGGAAATTAGAAATACGTGCAATAAAGGAACAGTAGTTATAATGGGTGACTTCAATCTACATATAGATTGGGTGAACCAAATTGGTAAGTGTGCTGAGGAAGAGGATTTCTTGGAATGTATGCGGGATGGTTTTCGGAACCAACATGTCGAGGAACCAACTAGAGAGCAGGCCATTCTATATTGGGTATTGAGCAATGAGGAAGGATTAGTTAGCAATCTTGTCGTGCGAGGCCCCTTGGGTAAGAGTGACCATAATATGGTGGAATTCTTCATTAAGACGGAGGTTCTGAACTTAAAGAAAGGTAACTTTGAAGGTATGAGGCATGAATTAGCTAAACTGGACTGGCAAATGATACTTAAAGGGTTGACGGTGGATATGCAATGGCAAGCATTTAACGATCGCATGAATGAACTACAACAATTGTTCATCCCAGTTTGGCAAACGAATAAACCAGGGAAGGTAGTGCACCCATGGCTGACAAGGGAAATTAAGGATAGTATCAAGTCCAAAGAAGAAACATATAAATTAGCAAAAAAAAAAAAAAAAAACCGGCACACCTGAGGACTGGTAGAAATTCAGAGACCAGCAGAGGAGGACAAAGGGCTTAATTATGAAAGGGAAAGAAGATTATGAGAGAAAGCTGGCAGGGAACATAAAAACTGACTGTAAAAGCTTTTATAGGTACGTTAAAAGAAAAAGATTGGTCAAGACAAATGTAGGTCCTTTACAGTCAGAAACAGGTTAATTGATCATAGGGAACAAAGACATGGCAGAACAATTGAATAACTATTTTGGTTCTGTCTTCACTAAGGAGGACATAAATAATCTTCCGGAAATAGTAAGGGACTGAGGGTCTAGTGAGATGGAGGAACTGAGGGAAATACATGTTAGTAGGGAAGTGGTGTTAGGTAAATTGAAGGGAATAAAGGCAGATAAATCCCCAGGGCCAGATGGTCTGCATCCCAGAGTCCTTAACGAAGTAACCCAAGAAATAGTGGATACATCAGTGATAATTTTTCAAAACTCCTTAGATTCTGGATTAGTTCCTGAGGATTGGAGTGTGGCTAATGTAACCCCACTTTTTAAAAAAGGAGGGAGAGAGAAACCCGGGAATTATAGACTGGTGAGTCTGCCTCGGTGGTGGGGAAAATGCTAGAGACGGTTATAAAAGATGTGATAACAGCACATTTGGAAAGTGGTGAAATCATCGGACAAAGTCAGCATGGATTTGTGAAAGGAAAATCATGTCTGACGAAACCTATAGAATTTTTGAAGATGTAACTAGTAGAGTGGATAGGGGAGAGACAGTGGATATGTTATATTCAGATTTTCAAAAGACTTTTGACAAGGCCCCACACAGGAGATTAGTGTGCAAACGTAAAGCACACGGTATTGAGGGTATGGTATTGATGTGGATAGAGAATTGGTTGGCAGTCAGGAAGCAAAGAGTTGGAGCAAACGGGACCTTTTCAGAACGGCAGGCAGTGGCTAGTGGGGTACCGCAAGGCTCAGTGCTGGGGCCCCAGTTGTTTACAATATATATTAATGATTTAGACGAAGGAATTAAATGCAGCATCTCCAAGTTTGCGGATGACACGAAGCTGGGCGGCGGTGCAAGCTGTGTGGAAGATGCTAAGAGGATGCAGGGTGACTTGGATAGGTTAGGTGAGAGGGCAAATTCATGGCAGATGCAATTTAATGTGGATAAATGTGAGGTTATCCACTTTGGTGGCAAGAACAGGAAAACAGATTATTATCTGAACGGTGGCCGATTAGAAAAAGGGGAGGTGCAACGAGACCTTTGTGTGATTGTAACCAATCATTTAAGGTGGGCATGCAGGTACTGCAGGCGGTGAAAAAGGCAAATGGTATGTTGGCATTCATAGCAAAAGGATTTGAGTGCAGGAGCAGGGAGGTTCTACTGCAGATGTACAAGGCCTTCGTGAGACCACACCTGGAATATTCTGTGCTGTTTTGGTCCCCTAATCTGAGGAAAGACATTCTTGCCATAGAGGGAGTACAGAGAATGTTCAGCAGATTGATTCCTGGGATGGCAGGACTTTCATATGAAGAAAGACTGGATAGACTAGGTTTATACTCACTGGAATATAGAAGATTGAGGGGGGATCTTATTGAAGCGTATAAAATTCTAAAGGGATTGGACAGGCTAGATGCAGGAAGATTGTTTCCGATGTTGGTGAAGTCCAGAACGAGGGGTCACAGTTTAAGTATAAAGGGGAAGCCTTTTAGGACCGAGATGAGGAAAAACTTCTTCACATGGAGAGTGGTGAATCTGTGCAATTCTCTGCCACAGGCAACTGTTGAGGCCGGTTCATTGGCTATATTTAAGAAGAAGTTGGATATGGCCGTTGTGGCTAAAGGGATCGGGGGTATGGAGAGAAATCAGGTACAGGTTTCTGAGTTGGATGATCAGCCATGATCATGCTGAATGGCGGTGCAGGATCGAAGGGCCGAATGGCCTACTTCTGCCCCTATTTTCTATGCTTCTATGTTATGAAACAATGAACAGTATTATTTTAAAATAACACGATCTTAACGTGTTATTTAAATACATAAACATAAAGCTTTGAAGTAAAATGAACTCCATTGTTTACAAGCATCTTCAAAAATGTCAAATAATTATTAAAATGAAAGGAAATTACTCGATGAATTCGGTGGGCTAAGCAATGCCGGTGAAGGCATGCGGGTGTTTAATGTTTTGAACTGGAGACTCGGCATATAGGTTGTAGAGGGAAGGTGCGCAATATATAAATGTAGGCTCCGATTCCCGTTTGAGAGTTTTAGTTAACGGTTCTGTTTGGCCTAGATTTTATTGTTTTATTTTCCCTTTAACGTTGTTCGTATTAAAATTTTGTGAACTATCGACCCGGTTCCGTGTCTCTCAGTCCGCACTTGAGCCATGTCCGGTCCTGGTGACAGTGGGATGGAGTGGTGGTGTGTTTGGTATCGTAGCGAGAAAGGTTTAGTCCAATTTGCTCATTGCAGATTCCGGCAAAGACGTAAGACACAAATGGGAAGATGGCGGCGCGACGCAGCGCGCAGCGGCCATTCCAGGAATGAATATTTGTTATCTGTAAGTAGGGGCCGTGTACAATCCTGATTTGATGGAGACGGACGTGTGAAGCACATAGGAATATCTGGTGAAAATTTTGAAATGCCTGTTTCGCTGCCGCTGCTACTGTGCGGTCGGAAAATCCTCTGGGAGGAAGGGCCCGAATCCTCGCCTTTGCCTGTTGCTTGGCGGCCGGTGCCGGGGTAAGAGCGCTCGGCAGAGATGGTGCTCGGTGCTGGGTATTGGAGGGCTGGTCGGCGGCTCGAAGTTTTCGGACGGACTCGGAGTTGGCTGTGGTCCGAGCTCCCAAAGTGCTGTATCGGCAAGCTGCGGCGCTGGAGGTTCATGGCAGGAAGAGTTTTTCTTCCTTCTACCGTCTGTGTGAGATGATGGGCTGTCGGGACTTTGAGACTTTCTTTTAAACCGTGCCGTGGACTGCCCTTTATCAGATTGCGGTATTGCTTTGCACTGTTGAAACTGTGTGTTACAATTATGTGGTCTTTGTCAGTTAGTCTTTTATCAATTATGGTATTGTCTGCACTGTTGAAACTATATGTTAACTATAACTATATGTAACTCTGTGGTTTGTGTAGGTCTTGTAGCTTTAGCTTTGTCTGATTGGTTTTTAGTTCCTTTCCGGGGAACATGCTAAGACCGTAGTGCGATATCGATACGCAGCAGCCTGTCCGGACTCTGGACTGGGGTTTATCAAACGTTATATGTTTTTTCTTGTGTGATATGTTTTGTGCTTTTTCGTGATATCATTCCGGAGAACGGTGTCTCATTTTTTAACTGCATTGTATTTGTTGTTTATAAATGACAATAAACTAAATCTGAATCTGAATCATAATCTGAATAACGGTCGTGTCAAACATGTCCTATTAAGATGGATTAAAGGATATATATTGGACAGTTAATGGGAGAAATCGCCATCATGAAAGAAAACGAAACCATAGGATTAATGCTGCTCAATCGGCAGTGCAAATCGACCTGTATTTAAGATGTTTAATGAAACGCATTTTGCGTCAAAAGCATCTTCAGTGACTCTCCAAAGCATTTTAATGGAGAATTGGTCCTCTAATTCTGCATTGAACCAATGGGATTAGCCAAAGTTCAAAATCACAATTAGCGAATAAGATAGGGTTTAACGTTCATTGTAATGTTTGCTCGTAGAAGAGTGTTTCGAAATAGGTTGTTAGCAGCGCAAAGCGTTAGAATTTGGGGAGGGGCGGTGTGGAATTATCGTCATAATAGCGTAGCTATCAGAGATGGCACCATCTCTCAGGCCTTCGCAGTGACCGAATGCACTTGCTTGGGATGATGCCGAGTATTTCCAAGTTTGCAAATATCTAAACTCATTGAACCCAAATCAATGGATGATTCTCAAAGGGAAATCTATCCCAGCCAGCATATCCAGCAGAACAGGTCTGAGCGGACCTTTTTTTGTTTCGAAGAGTGTGTGTTTCTATTATTTTTTTTCGAATTTCTCTGGAATACCGAAACTCTTTGAGGAATAGGTTGTTTTTTCCCTTATCAGACAGAAGATTTATTTATTTGCCGGTGTTCTCTTTACCTACTTCCCACCTTCCTTAAACCCGCACTTTATCCGCCACCAACGCTGACTGATGAGCAACAATAATGTATTATTATAACAGGATGCTTACCTTGTTGTTTCACACATACATCTATCTGAACCAGAAATAATACGTCAGTTTACTGACTATTGGCCAAAAAAATGCTGGGCATATTTCAGATTTATTTTGCTCTATTGGGCACGTGGACAGTTGTTAATCGCTAAGGAGCTCTGTACAAAACACCATATTCTTCGACAGTACACATCGAGACACGTGATTCCTATATAAATTTACTTACCAACGTCCACGTTTTTCAGTCAAATGGTATGTTTAGTCCAAAGCTGACCTCCTTTAATGTGACCATGTGCGTATCTCCTCCCCATCAATGTGGGCTGGGACAGGTACACAGGTTACAATGCATTTCTCTTGCCTTCTGATGCCCTGGGATCTCTGTTACTACCATGTGATAGTGCAGTTCTATTTTGCAGCTATTCTTGAGCAGCAAGCCGTGTATGTATACGAAAAAGAAGAGTACTGTTTTTTTTTATCATACAACATTTACTGATCAGTATTGAGGAACAGAGGCGTTATCGCAAGAATGCGTTACAATTTTTACACATCTTCAAGTCTATATCTCCCTCAATTGAAAGTTGACATAAGTGAGCAAGAATAACTGTTGAGTTGGCTTTTCTTTTACTCTGCAAAGTTTCTCTATCTTGTGGTGATGAATCTCAGATGTTTTTTCTCATCCTGTTAAGCCTATGGAGGGAATATCTCGGCGGTATTTAAGACAAAGTAGATTTATCTCATGACTAGTGTCTGTTCAATGATATAACCGAAGAGAATATGATTGAGTATATCAGACATTTTCAACTTCAATGACCGGACAGTAGGGAGAGGCAGAATGGTTTATTCCCAATCTTGTTCTTAAGTTTTTTTACTTTTAATTTTTCCAGTGATAATCGCCTCAAATAAATAGAAGGCGACATTGATCCCCTATCTTCCTAACTTATAAATGTGATATCGATTAACAGTCTTTGTCTGGATGCAAGAAATGAAAAGAAGCAATGCCTAGGTCTACACTCATTGACAGTCTATAACGCTAAACTGCAGTTGGATTCTCAGCTTCGCAGTTTCTTTGTTTTTACATCTGCGTACAATGTATGCTGATATTCATGTTTGGATGCGGAGGTGATCTTGGAATTAGGAAGCTGTAGAGCAGCGTAAGTCAGTTTGTCATCCCCATTTCTTTTATTCTGTGAAAATATTTCAAATTCATCGATTAATCAAGAATCCATTGAGTTGAAAAATATCGAATCAAAAATTGCAAAATAAATTAGTGATGCACTGATGCGTTATCGATTTTAGATTTCTGCCGTTTTACACAAAATCTATGTCAACATTTTTTCAAATTTTCTCTTTTTGATTCATATAGTATTACAACTCCATAAGCCTGTAGAATCATAAGCGGTTTTTTTTACTTAAAATGAATTTTAACAAAATCGAATTTGGAGAGCAGGTAACTCCTTAAAGCAGAAGGTATAGTACAAAATATTTCGCTAGCTCAAAACAAAAGCGCATTTTTGTGTTCCATGGACTGATTACCGCAAACTGTTGACTCTATAGATTTTACGGGTGTTTCTACAGTCACATCTGCTAACAGAACTCCAAATGCAGACAGGCACTTTCACCAGTGGATACCGCACAACTGATAGAATGAACGTTGGCACTTTGTTCTTTCATGCCCTTGGCTTACTGTTTTGTCACAGTTCGGTATTTCCATGATTAGCACCAATATTCGGTTGGGTCAGTGTTCAGTGTTCAGTATTATCAGACACTTGTGTTCATTATGGAGTTGATAATGAGGTTGTAAACGTCGGACATTCCCAGTCTCAGGCTTTTTAGAGTTTCTCCGTTTGCAGATTACACAGGAACTTACATTCGTAAATGCGAGAGAAAAGATAAACTCGAGGGATTCTACAGATGCTGGAAATCTTAAAGAATAGAAAAAAATTTGATGCAATTCATTAGGTAGGGCAGCATATATGAAGGTAAATAAACTGTCGATGTTTCTGGCCGAAACACCTTATTGGTACAGCAGAAGAAGGTGTCAGATGCTGGAATAAGGTGGGGAAGGAGTAAAAGATGGCAGGTGATAGGAGACACCAGGTTGGTAAAAAAGTGTGTGTGCATGATGGGGGATGGAATGACGTAGAAACTGGGAAATGGAAAAGGGTGCAAGAAGGAATTTGATAGGAGGAGAAAGTGGACCCTGGAGGAAATCGAAGAAGGAGGGGGACCATTGTAGGTGATAGGCAGATGAGGATAAGAAAAGAGCTGAAAGTGAGCCAGAATTTGTAATAGAGAAAAAAAAAGAGAAGGAGGGTGATGAAATAATTATCAAAAGTCAGAGATATCAATGTTCATGCGTTCAGGTTGGAATCCACCCAGATGGAAGAAAAATGTGATGATATTTCGAGGGTGTTCAATCGTAAGTGGTACAGTGACAAAGGTCTGCAACTGTCTGTAAAATTAACCTTCTTTGGGATAATGTTTATATATATGTTGGAATTGATTGATAGGGATGAGATTACGGAGTACCTGGAGGCACATGACAAGATAGGCCAAAGCCAGCATGGTTTTCGGAAAGGAAAATCCTGCCTAACTAACCTGCTGGAATTTTTAAGGAAATTACAAGCAGCATAGACAAAGCAGATGTTGTAGAAGTGGTGTACCTGGATTCTCAGAAGACCTTTGACAAGGTGCCGCACATGAAACTGCTTATCAAGATAAGAGCCCATGGAAGTACAGAGGAGTTACTAGCATGGGTGGAGCATTGGCTGATCGGCAGAAAACAGACAGTAGAATGAAGTGATCCTATTCTGGCTGGCTGCCGGTAACTAGTGCAATTCCACAGGGTTTGGTGTTGGGACCACTGCTTTTTTACGATGCGTGTTAATGATTTGGTGCATGGGATTAATGGATTTTAACTAAATTTCCAAAGATAAGTGGAGGGGCTGGTAGTGTTGAGGAACCAGAGAGCCTGCAGACAGACTTAAATATTTTTGGGGAATGGACAAAAAAATTGGCAAATTAAATACAATGTTAGAAAGTGTATTGTTACGCACGTTGGTGGAAGAAATAAACGTGCAGAATATTATCTAGATGGGAAAATGATTCAAAATGCAGAGATGGAAAGTGACTTGGGAGTTCCTGTGCAGGACACCCGAAAGGTTAACCTCCAGGTTGAGTCGGTGGTGAAGAGGGCGAATGCATTGTTGGCATTCATTTCTAGAGGTATAGAATATAAGAACAGCGTTGTGATGTTGAGGCTCTATGAGACACTCGTGAGACCATACTTGGAGTACTGTTTGTAGTTTTGGGCTCCTTCTTTAGAAAGGATATACTGTAATTGGAGAGGGTTCAGAGAAGATTCACGAGAATGATTCCAGGAATTAAAGGTTTACTGTATGAGGGACGTCTATCAGCTCTTGGGCTCTATTCCCTTGAGTTCAGAAGAATGATGGGGGATCTCCTAGAAACATTCCGAATGTTAAAAGGCCTGAACAGATCAAATATGACAAAAGTATTTCCCATGGCAGGGGAGTCCAGGACAAGACAGCACGAATTGGGTATTGAAGGACGTCCATTTAGACAGGGATGCGGAAAAATTACTTTAGTCAAACAGTGGTAAATATGTGAAATTTGTTGCCATGAACGGCTGTGGAGCCCAAGTCATTGGATGCATTTATTGCAGAGATACATAGCTTCTTGATTAGCCAGGGCGTCAAAGGGTATGGGGAGAAGGCAGAGAGTGAGGATGACTGGAAGAATTGAATCTGCCCAGGATTAAATGTCGGAACAGACTCAAGCGGCCGAATGGTCTAATTCTGCTTGTGTGTTTATGATCTTATAAGTTTTGCGTGCCTCAGTAGCGTAGCAGCTGGCGTAACACTGTTAAAGCAGCAGTAATCTAGGTTTACTTCCCGTGCCCGACTAAATGGTGTGTTTCTAAGTTTTCCCATGACCATATAACTTTCTTTGGGCGCTCGGGTTTTCTCCCACTTTCCAAAAACGTACGAGTAGTTGGCTAATTGGTCAAATGGGTATAATTGGGCGGCGGGAACTGTTTCGGCCGGACGGCTGTATTGCACTGTTATATCTCTGAAGCAAATTCATATGTTATTCATGGAAATGTCTCTGTGTTACCGGAGAATAGATAATGCGCTCTTCTTGCTGTCGATCTTTGCGAAATCCTTTGCTCTTCCTCATATTCAGTGAAACATAGGCAGTGTTGTGCTCAACCGAAGCTTGTTCAGTCTGTTGGGAAATAATATATTTAATGTTGATAACTGATACAAAGGTCAATGATCATGAACTAAGTTTGCTTCGGAATATCTAATAATAGAAAATGATTAAAATTGGTTGGAATAACATTTTGTCCGCGTATAATGATATTGTCTGTATATCACCCCGGAGGTGGGACACTAAACCCGTTTCAGACTGACAGTCGCTATGTTTACTTTAGATTTACAAACAACCACTTATAACCAGCCTATCAATCGGATGTTTTTCTCAGGTCTTGGCAACTATTTTTGTCATCTCTTCTGTCATATCCACTTCCGCCCTACCAGGTTTTGTGCATGGACTTTATCCCATGCGTTTATCTAATGCACCCCGTCTTGTAATTATTGACATGACCAGATTTCGTACCCGTGGTGCAATTAGGATCTGTGATCTTCAAACTCGCATTATCTTGGTTAAGGACATTGGTACTAATGGCAAGACCTGATGTACTGTTTCAGGCTGGTTAACCGAGGTAGCAAATACGGGAGGGGCATCTTGACCGCTGTTGAGCTGATTGGTTTTGCTGGTGAATCAATTAAATTACAAGCGAAATATGTAGAGCGGTTGGGTATGCTTGTTACAGTAAATCGTTAAAATAGCATTTGTTTTTGCTGAAACAGTAACAGAGCAATCCTGAGCAATAAATCAACGGTAAATAATTTATCTTCAACGTTCCAGCTTCAATTTAGACATTACTCTCAGCAGCGCTCCTTCATTTCGGGAAGTGATACGAAAGCCGATAGAAGTTGCACGGAGTACTACTATAATAAAGCCAGTGTGATATGACAACCTTGTTTTGGTGATACAAAAAGTTGCTACAGCAAATATCTTTGCGCAAAAATTTAAAAATATGCGGTAAAATTTGGAAGGTGTTTAATGGAACACAAGAAGACTGTTCCAGTTCTAGACAGATGGGTATACAACCGATAAAGATTTAATATATGATATCAGAAGAATCCAGTTGCGACAAATTTAATAACATTGTATTGCTAGAACTCTGAAGTAAAATAAACAAGTAAAACACACAGTAGGTCAGGAAACACGAGAGCAAAGAGGAACAGTTAACGTTTACGTTACTTTCTACCTAACTTACAGCCTAACTTCCACTGGTATATATTAACGTTAATCTTAATGCAACCGGTTAAAAACTGGTGTAGAATCCTCAAAGACTATAGGAAGCAGATTAAAGAGGAATATTCAAACACATCTTGAATATATACTTCAAAATAATGAGTTGTCGGGGAGTTTCATTCTTTCCTATTGCGTTCAAAATATTAGAACAAAATACATTTATAATATATATGCTATATGTATACACCACTCAGAAAGAAGACAAGACCCTTCACCTACCGTCCCTTCATTTTGACATCTGTCCAACGAAATTGCGTTAATCCCTTAAGAAAAGTAAAAGAAATTATTTGCATTGTAAGCATTGGACATTATTTGTGTGATACCAATCGAATTCATCGCGTAAGAGGAACTGCTGAATTTACGGATATTTTAGAAAGCATTTTGTGGTATCAGTTGTCTTAATACAGTACATGAATATCATGGCACTATGCTGAAGAGTCTTCGACTTTTACGAAACTGTAAAGTGATATTTGCATATGAATGGCCGTACTACATTTACATACTGTCGGTAAAATGGAAATTAAAATGAATGAGACTTTGCACGACTTCGTCAATGTTCTTTACACAGTCACAGTAAGCATAGACCTACTGGAAGTTGCTGACGCTTCAAAATATGGATCTGCCGTTGTATTGAAGACGACATTTGAAATATTCCAAAGAGATATAGCGGCATTAATGAACAAGATACGGCTTGTAAATACAGCGAGTGGAATGGTGAAATTATTGCATTTTAAGATCCAGCTTCTATTGTGCCTGATGTTTATTTATGTAATCTGGTTCGATCATCCCAATCCCTGTCTAATTATGCTTTAATAACATTTTTCTTTTGAAGTTAAATACATTTACCGCATTATTTTGCACGAATACAGGTGATATTTCTCAGCGATCAGGGTCCTTACCGTGAAATCTCTTCAACTTGACTTTCACCAAAACTATTATCAGAGCTAAAATTACCGATCCGCCCACTGCACATGCCAGAATGAATTTAGTATCAACGCCTTGTGGATGAACTGCGGGAAAAGAAAAAAACTGTGAAGCATTTATACATCTAAAAACAAATGTACACATGAGAATCAACAATGTCAAATATTGTACAGGCTGTTTTCAAACCTCACTGCACAATATCGGAAGATATGCCATAAGACAGGAAATGCAAATTCTCACCTTTGTTACATCACGATGAGATATAGAGTTTAAGTTCTGGTTTGCCACAATTTTGGCAAATGTTCAGAAGTTTGCTACCTTACGAATACTGCACGAATTTAATTTCTTAATTCTTCCTACATGATTTAAACTAACGGAAAAGCACGTTAGCTTTTGACCACCCTTCATGTTGAATATTCACTGTCAATTACCAAGCTTCAAAATTAGTCATTCTTCAGAGTTTGGGTAGCTGTTTAGTTACTGTTCTTACAAGGTCACATTGACCCCACCATTATGACTTGTCAGCACTTCCATCTTAGATTGAGCGCAAAGAATTCTGAACATGCTAGAATTCACAGTAACACATAAAACCCTGTAAGAACTCAGCCGATCAGGTAAATTTAAAGTGTCGACGTTTAAGGCCGAGATCAAACATCATTACTTCATCAAGATACCATCTTACCTTGCTCCAGGATGTTGCTGAAACTTGCAGACACCGTGACGGAGACATCCGATACCAGGCAGGTGTAAACATCTTTACCCAAAGCAGACGGCGTGATTTCCAATAAGCTAAAAGCTTCGTACATGCCATTCACGCTTCGATTTGCCACACTCTGTATTCCAGTGTGAATTTGCTTGTTATTTCTTTGCCAAACGATTTCTAATTTCTCTGGGTAGAAGGTAGCCGTTTTACAAAGGAGCTTTCTCGGAGACGAAATCCCTCCAACAGGAACAATTTCCAATGGAGCTGGAGGAGCTTGAGTAAAAACAAAGTTATACTGGGTATTTCCGATCCATTTCAATGCAGGTAGATTCCTTTATATCCTCACCAACCTGCATGACACTCTAACTATCAAATGAGTTACCCATAAGTATTAATCAGTATTTATTAAATTCTTTCAATTTCATGTTCTGTTTATTGGTGCTCAACTATATACACACGCCCCTAAGCGAAACATTGTTCTTCTGGGACCAAGTGGTAAAATACAGTACAGTATATGTAGTCACACACAACACATGAAGTTACCACACAGTCCCAAAATAAGCAAAGTAAAAATACAGTCACGTTGGGAGATAGATGAAAGGAAGAGTTCAGAGAATACACCTCGACGGCGAAGCTAAGAGGTCCGAAATGAGGAAGAGATTCTCTTTTGAATGCTATTTTAGCTTTTTTGCACAGTTGGGCTTGCGGCGGGCGTTAGCTTCGGAAAGCTGGCTACTTTTGGATTTTGCATTTCGTATCAAGACTGAGCTACAAAGCCCAAAATATCACAGATTTCTATAGTATAAATGCACATGCAGTTTAATATTCTGGTCGCTCAACTGCTTAGGGAGTGTTCCAATCCTTGGGGTTGAGTTTTCCAGTCACGAACATTCAGTAATTGAACTTTCCCCGGAATGTTAACCATTCCGGCAACAGTTACCCCGTATTAAATGTGGCAAAACATATCCTCCGTCAAACAACCAGGAACTCAAATACAAATTGATATTAAGCACATTGATTCTATAGTTCCATTCTTTTTAAAAGCTGAAGTCCTGCGCAAAATTATTCCCAGTGACTTGGTACTGCGATAGGATGGGTTGTGGAAAAGATGAGCACAATTTTAAGGTTTTGCAAACGTGGACTGGTTCCACTACAGCTATGGTCGGTGTTTAACAGGGGAGATTCAGCTGTTAGATGGCTTTATCTGCTTATCACAGCAGTTAGGATTTCGCGCTGCCTACAATAGCCACCCGGAGGTCACGATTTCCCGACTTCAATTCCCACACCTATACCGACGTCAACGCACTTGGACCTCAAATTCTAGGTGAAAGACAATCCTTTGGGGAGAAAAACCGAAGGACTTCTGCAGATACACTCAGCAAAAAAGGGATAGCGTCAGAAAAGATTGATCCATTTTAAGGTCAGCTGGTTCAACAATGCATGAAGACGAAAGAGATGGGGGGAGATCTGATATATTTCCATTTGTATTTACACAGGAGACTATACAACTCAGGTAAAACAGAAGCAAAGTCATGGCACATATATGGATTAGAGCCTTCAGCTGCAGAAGTCCACAGAACATGTCAAGTTGTCTCATTTGACTTCTTGGAAGGTACTGCAGAATTTCAAAGGACCCGATAGAGGCATTCAGAATGTTCTTACTCGTGAGTGAGGTGTCGGAGAACTACTCTAAGGTTTTCAGGCCATATGGCTATTGCAT
The DNA here is from genome assembly GCF_048418815.1 of Hemitrygon akajei. NCBI lineage: Eukaryota > Metazoa > Chordata > Chondrichthyes > Myliobatiformes > Dasyatidae > Hemitrygon > Hemitrygon akajei. Next base: position 32,587,875 of record NC_133140.1, read on the forward strand.
ATAGGAGCCGAATTAGGCCATTTGGCCCGTCAGGATTGCACAGCCACTTCATCATGTCTAATATTTTCCTCTCAGCCCCAATCTCATGCCTTCTCCCCGTAGCTGTTGATGCTCTAACCAATCAAGACTCTATCACCTCTGCTTTAAATATCCATAAAGACTTGGTCTCCGTAGCTGCCTGCGGCAAAAAAAAAAATCCACAGGTTCACCACTCACTAGCGATAGGCATTCCTCTTCATCTCTTTTTTAAAATGACGCCACTCTATTCTGAGGCTCTATGTTTTTTTTTCTGAATTCTAGTGAAAATGGGCCCAGAAACATAAAACCCTCTCACATGACTAGCTATTTAATTCTGGAATCATTGTACTGAACTTCCTTTGAACCATCTCCAGGTTCACCACATTCTTTCCAAGATAAGTGGTCTAAAACTGCTCACAATGTGTCATGACGCTTCACCAGTGCTTTATAAAGTTTCAACCTTACATCCTGGCTATTATATCTTCTTGAAATGAATGTTCTTAGTGCATTTGCCTTTCTGAACACAGACTCAACCTGCAAATTAACTTGTATGGAATACTGCACACGGACTCCCAAGTTCATTTGCACCACGATGTTTTTGTATTTTCTATCCAGTTAGATAATATTCAAAACTTTCATACCGTCCACATATTTCTCGACACTATTCCATCTGCCACTTCTTTGCCTATTCTTCTAATCTGTCTATGCCATTCTTTAGCCTCTCTATTTCCCAAAAACTACCTGCCTGTCCACCTATCTTCATATCGTTTGCACACTTTGCAACAAAGCCATCAATTTTATAATCCACATCACTGAAATATAACCTTAAAGGAATCGGTCTCAACACAGGCCCCTGTGGAACACCATTAGTCACGGGCAGCCAAGTAGAAAATAACGCCTTTATTCCCATTCTTTGTCTCTTACCAACCAGCTACTGCTTTATCTATCCTGGAATCTTTCCTGCAAAACATTGGGATGGTAGCTTGTTAAACAGCCTTGTGCATGGTACCTTGTCAAAGGCCTTCTGAAAATCCAAGTACACAGCAAATGATTCTACCAATTTTTATCTATCCTGCATTTCATTCCTTCAAATAATTCAAACGGATTTCTTTGGCGAGAGTTTCCTTTCAGGAAATCATGCTGAATATGGCATGATTTATTACATGCTTCCAAGTAATCTAAGACCTGATCCTTAATAACGGACTGCAACGTCTTATCAAATTGAGGTAGACTGACTGGCCTACAGTTTTCCTTTTCGACTTTTCAGCCTTCTTGAAGAGTGGACTGACATTTGCAATTGTGCAATCTATCAGAACCATTCAAGAATTTAGTAATTCGTGAAAGACCTCTATTAATGCCTCCACAATTTCATCAGCAACTTTTATCAGAATCCTGGGATGTACATCATCTGGTCTAGGTGAATTAACTACCTTCAGACCTTTCAGTTTCCCAAGAAGTAGCTCTCCAATTATGTATCTAGCTTTGCAGTTGTTCAGGATAGTCTCTCGGAATAAGCCGGGATATTATAGACTAACCGGTATTTCAGAAAAGTGGGTAATTTATTGGAAGATATTCTAAAGAATGGGATATATAAATATTTAGATAGACTGGGCTTCAGTCAGAATAGACAACACTGTTCTGTGCAAGGTAGGCTATGTTTAACCAATCGTAATAAGCTTTTCGAGCGGGTTACCATTGATATTGATGAAGGATAACGGTGGATATGGTCAACATGGATTTTAGCAAGGGCTTTGGAACAGTTCTACATGGGGGTAATGGGCTGATCAAGTACGTTCGCTTGGAATTCACGATGAAGAATTAAGTTGTATCTAACGTTGGCTTCGCGGGAGAAGCCAGAGTATGGTAGTAGACGGTTGTTCTCTGAACGAAGGCCTTTGACTAGTGCTCTGTCGCATGGCTATCAAAGCTCGAAGCGAATTATGGACCAGGTAGGATGAAAATGGCAGACAGAATTTAATGAAGGTAATTATAAACAGTTGCACGTTGAGAAGGCAAACTAGTCTCGGATATACCCAATGAACGAGACTTACATTTAGGAGTGTGGTAAAAATTTATCTTGGAATATAGATCAATAATTCATTGAAAGTGGAGTCAAAGGCGGATGTTATCGTCAAGATAAGTTTTGTCATACTGTCCTTCATATATCACTGTATTGAGTTTAGAAGTTAGGATGATATGCTGAAGTTGTATTAGGCATTAGTGAGAAAAAAATCTGGATATTGTTCCAGTTCTGGTTACCCATCTGCAGGAAAGTTATCAATATGATTTAATTAGAACAAAGAAGACTTACAAAGATGAATTGTCATGAATTTCAGGACGTTAATTATGAGGAAAGGTTTAATAGATTAACATTTTCATCAATGATTCGTAAGGGAACGAGCGGATATTTGATAGAGGTATACAAAATTATGAGGAATGTAGATATAGTACATGTAAACCTACTTCATCCACTGAGGGTGGGTGAGAATGTAATGTAATTAGAAGTCATAGCTTAAGAGTGAACTGAGAAGTATTGTAGACAGAAAGGGGAGATTAAAGGAGACCCTGATGCTATTGTGGAATGAGCTGCTAGCGGAGGTGTTGAATGTGGGTTTGTGCTCGACTCTCTAACCTTTACTATATAACCCTGTCACAAATCACCTTGATCTTGAGAGGGCTGTATTTCCCCCATTTTGTGTGGTGAAAGAAGTATAGATTTGGTAATCATGCTAAACCTGCATGACAAAAGTTGGAATGACAATTTGCCGTGCATGCAACAACTATTGGAATTAACTCGTTTGGGGCTGGGTATTATTACTTTCTACTTGTTGATGCGGGAATGCAGCTTTTTGCTGCTGCACAGATATTATTCTATTTAAGTATTAATATTTTGCGTCCACTGTGATGACGAATGGGGTTATCCAATTCCAGCTATTAATATTAATATTAAAATTATTCCATCCTCCTGCTTGCAAAACAATCCTAACCTTGCTTGCTGTAAAGTGCACAGAGCCGAAAATCTGCAAACATTCGCACTCACCGAACACAGTGAGCTTGGTGCCACATCTACTCCCGAAAGTTTGTTCCTGAAATTTTACTTCACAGTAATACATTCCGGAGTCGGCGACTTTGACATTCCAGAGTACAAGTGCTCCCCTTCGCCGTTCTACAATAAATTGTCTCCTGTTGTTCCTTTCTAAAAATGCCGTCTCGCCTTCTTTCCACCAACGAATGTCAACTACATCCTGTGATGGTGGAAATTTGCAGAACATGGTAACATTCGCACCACGCGGGACGTCCAGGTCCCTAGGGAATTGAGATATTTCGCTCGCAGTTACTTTGACGGCTGCCGGAAAAATAAGCAAGACTGTTAGTATCAGTAAAACACAATGAATTAACAAAAACTAAAGTCGTAAGTCACAGGACATCTAAGAGCGAAACGGATAACTGAAACACTGTAACCATATATGCTGCCGGCACCCAGGATTAAATATTCTAAAATACAATATTCAGTTCGGAAGCGACAGGTATAATTCCGCATACTTAGCCAAGTAATAGCCAGAATTGCCACGTACGAGACCGTGAATTTCTCCGACATCTTAAAGAAACCGAATCGACCAATTCCTGCAATGAAGTGGTATTTTAAAAGCAATTACTGGAAGAAAAGGTCTTGTCAGGAAATGTATTAATCATGTAAACATGACGTAGGATGACGTCACCACTGGCAGAATAATGTGGTTCCTTTTTAATGTTTGTCTGGGCTCGGAGGGAGATAAGCACTCTTACAATTCCAATTTTTACATGGCCGACCTAGTACTTTTGTGACTGCTAGAAATTTTGCCCTCTTGGAGAATTCAGAAATGATCGAGATTTTTATTGAAATATAAATTCAAAATGTGTACTCTGCGCATTTTGATGTAAAGATGGAAATCTGCTTAGGAGTTGACAAATGTCTAATAAGGTAGGCAGACAAAAATAATAACAACATTTCATCATTTCAGTTTACCCTTTCACTTTTGCTCCATTTCAATCCTATCCCTTCGTTCAAATGGCATCTCAGAGGTTTTTCTCCTAAAGCAGTTGCGCTCATACGGCCGAAGGCTTTAAGCGCGACGGGTAGGGACGATGTTACATAAATGAAAAATGTGTTTCTCTTAATAATTTCCTTTAGGGTTTGGTTATAAAATTTCTATTAATGAACTGCTTCTTAATGTCTGGATTGCAAAATAAAAGGGAAATTGATGAAGGAGCCTGGTTTGAGCAGCGAGTACATTCCCTGGGGCGTCGTCATGCACATGTCTCCGGTATAATGTATGATTTTGGATTCTGAGCATTGATGACGAAAACAACGGCATATAGTCGCGAATTTAGCCTATTACTTCTACAATTGTCATGCAATTTCAATGTTAAAGTTTCATGAAACAAAAGCATATAATGTGAAACCTGCACAAATGTATTCCAGTGACAGATTTCAGTCCGTTTTCTCAAAGTAGGCCGCATAGTACCTAGGTTCCTTACTCACTGCTGTGACGAGCTCGCACGTAGAACCCAGCGAAAAGCAGTAAGAAATGTTGTCTGTGATAAAAATAGATTCCTGATATAGGATTGTGATCACATAGTTAGAGAGTTTAGTGCTTAAACAGCAAGTTATTCAGTTTAATGATGGCAGAGATTCAAGAGGTACTGCGATAAAATCTATCAAGGGGGCATCGATGAAGCCTCAAATGATTGATTGCAGTACCGAGGCTCCTTTTTAAAATCTAATAAACACGAGCAGTTGCTTTGGGGGGAAATGCTGCTATTTCAAATATCTCCTACTTTTCCACAAGGTAAACGGGAGACAATAGGGTAGACTATCGAGCAAAAATTTTAACCCGATACAGAAAAAAAGGGTTAACACGTACCCATGTGTCTAACCTGGCAGGGCATAAATTGTTATCCATTTATAAAATGACAACACTGAAGATTCAAGAGCATCTTGGTTCACGATGAAACAATAACGAACTTCCATGCGCTTACTATGAATGGACTTAAGTTTCTGATTACCTTGTCAAGCACCACGCCATTTTGAGCAGTTATCGTTTCCGAATTTCCACGGAGCTGTGGGGATGTTATGCGTTTTTGATAGAATCTTTGTCACCATTATCAAATTGTATCTCCTGTCCTCTCAGCTATGAAATTATGTAGCTGCTTAGTTATAGGTAACATATATTTTGTCTATTGGATCCCACGGGATGTAACTGAGGTCTGTTTGTCGAGGAGTTTAGCCGGGAGAGGATATGGACATTGAGAACATTATCCTGCAGTGGATCAGGATGAATCGTGAGAGACAATTCTAATGAGAATCAGCTTAGCTTTACGTTACAGGTAATTTGAGATGCCGAATACAAAAATGTGTCCGCGGCAGAATACACTATTTCCAAAGGTACGTTTTCTGTCGAGATTTCTGCTTTGATCTTCAGATATTCTTTCTCGACACATAAATACCAACGATGAGAGTACCGCGATTAAATCTCCATGAACCACTGTCTGTTCTCCATTAGTCCATTCTTCATGGTGTCTAAAAAAAGAACATTAACTTGAAACAATTATTAAGCACATAAAATCAAATTGGCTGATAAAAAGTGGCTTCGTTTGAGCTCGTTCGAAATTGTAGTGGTGGATCTTAGGTGCCAATTGAATAACACTGCCAATACGGTTTCTTTTTTTAAAAGCTTTAGAGATAAACCCTACATCTCTATGTTTTCACCAGCATGAATTTGTTCAGCGTTAATTGGGGCAGAAAAGCACAGGAAAGTAGAAGACATTTTGTAATTTTTTTAAGTATTCGGTTTATTGTTTTTTTTATTTCAAGTGCTTGAATACATGGCAATTTCAGAAAAATCAAGTCTTTAAATGTCAAGCTCAGCTCTGGTTAGCCCAATGGATTGACTGTAAATCTAGATTTCTAATTTGTGGGACAATTGTGTCCACCGGACGAAATAATCCTTTATATTATCGCGCCTTTAAGTGTTTCTGCCTTTATTACAAATATATACTGCAATGTTTTCAACAAGTTTCTTTTTGGATAAATGTTTCAACTGAATGATGATTATTCTTTAATGAATAATACGGAGCTGAATTGAAGATAGTTGACTGTAAAATTAAGGCTACCGTTTCATATTATTGTGTGGAAGTCACAGGAAACAATCAGAAAGCCACTCAGCGTCTGCTGAGACAAATAGATGATATTTTTTCTCTTGGTCATGAAGGGAAATGATTTGTATTTTCCACTTTTCTTAGAAAGTTCCCGATGTTTCCTCCTTAATTCAGATTGCAATCATCTGCAATCCTGTTTTCCATCAATTACCCCGCCTTTCAATAAATGATCTGAGCCAAATACAAAGCGACATGACCTTACTTCCCCATTCATTCAAAAGTATCGTGGATAACTTTAGATCAAGAAGCAACTCCCGACATTGCCACTTCATGTGATATTGTCTATCTGCTCTTTGTTCCCTTATCCCTTATCACTGCTTTGAATATAACAAGGAACCAGTACAGCACAGGAGTAGGACCTTCGGCTAAGCTGTCCGTTCTGAACCCGATGTCAAATTAAACTAAATATCTACTCATTGTGGTCCCTCATTTAATTAATCAGAAAGGAGAATGCATTCCCCCTGAAATTGGGTTACAATTATTTTAATCTGTAAAGTAATTGGTTCTACATTCAATGCTCACAGAGAATGACTCTCACATACATATCAAGTATTTAGCTGTTTTTAACAATATTTTCCTATATGTATTTCCAGAATGAACACAGCACAGAGACAGGAAGTATAGACGTTGCAGCACAACTTGCGAAACATCTAGCTGACAGAAGCAAAATATCAAATTAGTTGCTTAAATTAAACTTATTGACCTACTCTTAAACGTCAAGTGTGATAGCATGAGCTCTCTCTTACATACAGGTTTCCGAGAGGAGCAATCTTGGACCACAGATTTTCCATGATGTCACCAGCAGACTCACAAGTGCAATTCTATCCTCAGGCAGCGTATTAGTTCCCATGAACACAATGTACAAATGCATTCTTTCTAAACTAACAGATGATTTAAAATTCTACTCCGAACATCGTTTTTATCGAAAACTTGCAGAAGCTCGCCTGCAAATATTCTCATTTCTGAAAAATAACAGGAAGAGAAAATATATCTATTTTGAGAGGATATGAAACATTGTCGGAATTGAACAAAAGAAGATTACCTTTCAAATGGGCAGATAAAATATGAAAGGAAACACAAGAATGTACTCACTACTTTCGAAGTTTATTGAAACACTTGAATTCATAACTCACGAATGTGGAGTTTGCAGTCTAAAAACACAATTCTGAGAAAGGAAAGTAAATTGATGTTTTCATTCTGTTGGTCTGCCTGCACAGTCTAACCAGATCTGCTGGATATTGCATATTCAATAGTCCAGCAAGTTGGACGATTAGTCTTTTTTGTTATCTGTTATATTAGGTAACTTTATAGTCCTTGAATATGTAATTTTATTCCGTTTCTTATTCTACCATAATCCGTAAATGTCCTGATCCCCGCAGGTGTAAATGATCCGCGAAATGAGTATGCCAATTGGAATAATTTTCAACTGCTGAGGCAGCTGACGTGAAAGGAGGGTTGGGGAGGTCAAGCTAGGTGCAGATTCTGGAGGGTGATATGCAGAATAGCAAAGGCTACCAGTTCTGCAATCTAATAAATAAAGGAAGACAATGGGGACGGTTAGAGGAGAGGTGAAGGGCAGAAAAATCCAGGACCATATGAGGGACGGGAAGGCATTGTACGAAATATCTCAGTCGTGGATGGATGGATCCAAGGGGTAGCAAAGTTTTACGAAAGTGTTGCTCCTTCATATGTGGATGAGATAGACTGCTTGAATCTGAATATAAGGATAATATCACATTAACTGTATAAGGTAGAACATTGGAGAAATGAGGCATAAACTTTTATTTCAAACACGAGCATATCTGCAGATGCTGGAAATTCAAACAAGGCACGCAAAATACTGGTGGATCGCAGCAGGCCAGGCAGCATCTATAGGATGTACAGTCGACGTTTCGGGCCGAGACCCTTCGTCAGGACGAACTGAAGGAAAATATAGTAAGAGATTTCAAAGTAGGCGGGGGAGGGGGAATTCCGAAATAATAGTAGAAGTCAGGAGGGGGTGGGGTGAAGCTAAGAGCTAGGAAGGTGATTGGCAGAAGGGATGCAGTGCTGGAGAAGGGAAATGATCATGGGACGGGAGGCCTAGGGAGAGAGAAAGGGTGAGGGGAGCACCAGAGGGAGATGGAGCACAGGCAAGGAGTGATTGTGAGAGGTGCAGAGAAAGAAAAAAAAGAAGAGGAATGAGATAGAAAAATGGCGGGACCTCTAACTTCCTCCTCTCCTTCGTACCCCATCCCTTATTTATTTAGCTATTCCCCTCCCGCCTTTAATTTTCTCTCTCCCCTTTTTTTCTCTCTCTCTCTCTGCCCCTCTCACAATCACTCCTTCTGTCATAACGGGGGGCGCTGGGAACGGACCCAAATGCAAGACACAGACACTGAAGTACTAGTAACTAGACTAGACTAGAGACTAGAGTTAGGGACGTGACTGGATGCAGACTTGGAGCTGGGACAAGAACACAGACTTGGAGCTGGGACAAGAACAGAGACTTGGGCTAGGTCGTTGGCTAAGAAAGCGGGATCAGGACAAGGAGCTGGGAACTAGAAGCCTGGGCTTGGACGCCCAGCTAGAGACTGGACAAGGACCCAGAACCTGTGTCTTGACTCGGTCTCGGACCCCGGAACTAGGCGAGGACATGACGTGGCTACAGGACTGGACATGGCTTGTGTTCCTCGAAGCTTGGGTACTTTGTGGCTTGGGTTCTTCGTGATTGGGTTCCCCGATGCATGGAAATGACGAGGCTTGGTTTCTATGAGGTGAGGACATGACGAGGCTTGGGATCCTCGATGCCAGGACATGACGAGAACTTGCAAGGTTCGAGTCAAGACCCAGGTACTGGGTCCTTGTCCAATCTCTGGCTCGGAGTCCGAATCCAAGACTCCTCAACCTTGCTTCGAAGAACACAAGCCTTTTCATGTCCACGCCTCGAACAGCACCAGCTTCGTCATGTCTTCGCCTCGAAGAAACAGAGCCTCATCATGTCCTCGCCTCAAAGATCCCAAGCTTCGTCATTTCCTAGCCTCGAGGAACCCAAGCCATGTCCAGTCCTGTAGCAACGTCATGGGCTCCCCTAGTTCGGTGGTCCGAGCCCGAGTCAAAACAGAGGTTCTGGGTCCTTGTCCAGTCTCTGGCTCGGAATCTAACCCAGGCTCCTAGTTCCCAGTTCCTTGTCCTTGTCCCGCTTTCCTAGCCCAAGTCTGTGTTCTTGTTCCAGCTCCAAGTCTGCATCCAGTCACGTCACTAACTCTAGTCTCTAGTCCAGTCCAGTTCCTAGTACTTCAGTGCCTGCGTCTTGTATTTGGGTCCGTTCCCAGCTCCTCCCGTTATGACATAAGGAGTGATTGTGAGAAAGGCAGAAAGAGAAAAACAAGGGGAGAGAGAAAAATAAAGGAGGAGGGGGATTAAATAAATAAATAAGGGATGTGTTAAAAAGGGAAGGAGGGCATTAACGGTAGTTAGAGATCTCAGCACACTTTCTCTCTCCTTTTTTTCTTTTTCTGCCTCTCTCACAATCACTCCATGCCTGTGCTCCATCCCTCTCTGGTGCTCCACTCACCCTTTCTCTCTCCCTTGATGCTTTCCCTTCTCCAGCTCTGTATCCGTTTTGCCAATCACTTTTCCAGCTCATTAGCTTCACCCCTCCATCTCCTGTCTTCTCCTTTCATTTCGGATTTCCCCTCCCCCTCCTACTTTATGATCTCTTCCTATCTTTTCTTTGGGTTAGTCCTGTCGAAAGGTCTCGGCCCGAACCGTCGACTGTACTTCTTCCTATAGATGCTGCCTGGGCTGCTGCGTTCCACCAGTATTTTGTGTGTGTGTTGTATAAACTTGTATTGATTATACAGTTTAATTGTATAATGGTAATGACACCTGGCAATAACTCAACTAAGCTAAAGTATTTTCCGTAGGTTTCCGTTTGTATTAAATGCCTGAGGCTTCTTGCATAAGTGTCCAACAATAATCCGCCAGCATTGATGGAATCCAGCTGCCTTGATACAATTTTTTCATGACCGCAATCTCCTTGTGAATCCTTTCACCATGCTCGTTACGAACAGCACCAAGATCTGCATGGAAGAAATCTAAATGGGAATGCAGAAAATGATCTTTTAATGACATGCTGTACGTCATGGTTTTGTATGCTTGAAGTATGTTGTCAAGCAGCTGCACGCAGTTTGTTGCTCTGTAGTTGCCAATATTTTTTTCAACGACTTTCTTGAATGCCTTCCATGGGATTTTCTCCGGGCCCAATAGACGTTCTTCGAATGGGTTGCCATTGATGACTTTGTTCATATGCGGAACAATTGAAATGCCTTTCTTAATTTTGGAATTAATTACTCTGGGAAACATCTCTCTCCAATATCGAAAATATACACGAAATTCTTGTACCCAGAGACAACAGATTTCATCCTTGTAGTTTTGAACCCAGAAATTTTGCTTTTGCCTTTGACAAACCCAAGTCTCTGACCAAGTCAGTTAACTCAGATTGAGTATCACAAGAGGCTCTCTTGACGTAAAGAGTTCAAAATCTGTATCGGTATCAGTGTCGTTTTTCCATTCCTGCCTCTTACACATTGTCAACATCCTCTGCCTCATCCAGACTCTATGTCTCAGGTGGCTTCAGTACTGCAAGACTATCATCATATAGTACAGGTCTCGATGCTGAAAGGAGATTGCAGTATTAAATCGATTTCTTGTTTTTTTTTGGCAGAGAAACCAAACACACTGCTCAGATAGAACTAGCACTCGCCATATCATCGGTACCAGGAATGCTATTGTATTCCAACTACTTCTGAACGAAACTCTCAGATCGATAACGCCTGTTGAGCAACAAATATGAAGAACCCAGGCACTGATTTGGTCGCCAATCTTCCACTCGAAGTAGAATTTATAGGCTTTCTTAGGAAGAAGAGTTATGCTCTGTGGTTGAGATTTAAGCTTGTATTCGCCACAAGTGTAACAGAAAGCATCGCAGCAGATGCAACATTGGCGATACATCTTGCTGACACAAATAATGCTGGAATAAAGCAGCTTGATTATAATGAATACACACAAAATGTTATGCCCGTCGAGCATGCGCAGAACAAGATCACTGACCGATGTTCACGTAAACGCAACGCATAGAACGGAGTGTGCGTGATGCTTTTATAATCTTTCCAAAACCTGTCCATCCATATAGCACCCGCCCTGTCTCATGTCTCGACAAGAAGAAAACTTTTCAGCTTACATCGTGTGCAACCATTTAATTGACTTGAATTAACAATTGAAATAACAAATATAGGCAATTCAAAAATGGTAGGTGATAGGGAAACTTCATGGTCACTTTCATGATGAGCAGCACAAAATTCATAAGACAAACCGAGAAATATTCAGGATGCAAATTCTTTGTTGTCCCGTGAACTCGGATGGATGGTGGCGAACACATGTGCCCTGGAGCTGAGGGGCATAAGACGAAGGGGCGGGGAGAGATACAGTATGCTAGAGTTTACCTACACTGGCAATCTTGGTATTTTGGGTTGTGGATTATGAAAGCTGAATATGAACCCACAGACATGCCACAGTATGTTAACCTTTGTTGCAAAGGACTTGGTACATGACGAGAAAGCCGTGCTGCAGCAAGTTAAAATGACTCGGTTTAGACAAAATTGCGAACCATTTTGATCTTTTTCAATGGCATGTTTTTCTTGGAGGAAGTACGGTGAAGCTTCTCTAAATTGGGTCAGGCAGCACCTATGGAGAGAAATGAACAGTCGAAGTTTCGTGTCCTGACTTTTCATCAGAACTGGAAGGAAGCAAAGAACGAGGAGAAATAGCCAGTATTAGCATCACTCTCCTAAATCACTATGATATTCTCTCTGCATACTCACAAATAACCTTGATGTTTAATCAGACAAGATTCCTCCCTCACGATCATGGCTGATCCAATCGGAAACTGAGATTCTGCTTTCCTTGTCGTCTGCAATTCACATCGCTATCAGTCAGCTTTACCTTGTCACTATGTGTTTGCTTTGTAAAATTCTCCAGCAAACTACTGATATGATTTACGCCATGTAATCTAAAACTCTGGAACAATAAAGAAAATCATACTTCAAATCTCGTTCTGGCAGTGTGCGAGATTGCGTTCAACTAATGTATTGACGAATCGCATGAAAAATGGTGCCCACGACTGCGGTACAGCACTGTCGAACACTAGGATAGATCTAGCAGATCATAGCTGCCATCCATGATTTAATATGAGAAAGCTACATTCCTTCTAATTCTCGTTTAGCCTAACCGAGAATTTCATCTGCTTGAGTGAAAACATGTTGTTTTTTTTATTATTATTATTATTGGCTTAGCAAGCCGGCCAGTGCTTAAACAGGACTCCGACGAAATATAAGAATCGAACAGACCGATGGCTTGTCGATCCACAGGATGAACCGAACTAGTGATTCGGAAAAAGTAAAAGGTGGAGGTATCTGTTTAATAATAAACTGTGCTTCTCCGATGTGGCAGTTTTCTCCTGATCTTGTTCGTCCGAACTTGAACATATCAGGATCAAACGTTGGCGTTTCTATTTACCAAGAGAGCTCTCCTTCATGATCTTGACCGCAGTTTGCATATCACCATCGCCCGAATGACATACTGCATGATCCAATCGCAATCAGGTAACAACCTATCTCGCGGAATTTAGTAAGGCTTGTCTGAATAAATCTCTGCCCTCAGCATATGATCTGTAGCACCAGAAGACCTGACACACTAGACCACTGCTATTGTATAAAAAGATAAGAAATGCCTACACTTCCAAGCCCAAAAGCAACATTAGATTACTTGGCTGTCCTTCTCTTACCTGTATAGTGGCAAAATCAAACGAGCAAGGATCCAGAGATTAGGACAACAAAAATGTTGTCGCGGGAGGCGGAGGAACGGCTACGGGATTTCCTCAAGTCGATGGACTGGTGTATGTTCAAATTTTCGTGTAAGAAACTCAATTAATACACTACGGTTATCACAGACGTGACAAAGTTGTAGTCTAATGAGTCCAAGAGGCCTTGATGAACAATGTCATCTGCAGTCTGCTGAGGTAAGATCACTGGCAATCAAGATTGGCGACCAATAAAGTTATAAAAGGACCATAAAGGCCTATCACGGGCGAAGTGACAGTTCCAGATTAAACTTGAATGAATGAAGGATGCCCAACAGTTGCGGCTGGGCTTGAATGCTATCAACGTGCAATCAAACCAGAAAATCTGAAGATACTGGAAATCCGAAGCCACACACACACAACATACTGGAACAGCTCAGTAGGCCAGGCAGCATTTATGAACAGAATAATCAGTCGTAGTCTCGTACCTAGATCATTTATCAGAACTGGAAAGGAAGGGGAAGAAGTTACAATAAGAGGGAGGGGAGGAACATCGGTTCAGACACTTCGTAACTACATCTGTGACTCTTCACCGGCTCTCGCTCTCTTTTATGAATATAAGCACCCTGGCCCAGATCGTTTCATTTTCACTATGTATGTGCAGTCTCTGTGCATTTCTATTCACCTTCAGGATAGTCTTAACGTTTTCCATTTCTTCTTGGACAACAGACATAATTAGTTGCACTGTAGTCGGTCTGGAAGATCTGGAATTCATCTTCAACAATTTCTCGTTGGGATCTTCTGACTTCCTTCAAACCCAAGGTGCAGCTATGGGCAACCGCATGAGTCCTCGCAATGCCTGATCTTTCGTTGGCCATGTGGAACAGACAATGTCCCAACTTTACACCACCATCGCTCCCCAACTCTTCCAACTTAGTCTTCCAAGTGTCACTCTTGTACATATACCTCCTCCCTCACGACCACTCAGGGCCCAAACAGTGAGACGACACTGCAAATGTGATTTCATTAGGGTTATGTACTGTATCCGATGCTCACGGCGTGGCATCCTGTTTTTCGGTGAGACCCGACGTAGACTTGGAGAACGCTTCGTCGAGCACTTTCTGTCCGTCTGCCACAAAATGTGAGGTTCCCCAATGGCCAATCATTTCAATTCTACCTCCCATTCCCTTTCCGACATGTCAGTCCATGACTTCCTCTACTGTCATGATCAGGCCACACTCAGGTTGGAATCCCAACGCCTTATATTCCTTCTGGGTAGACTCCAACCTGATGGGATCAACTTCCATTAATTACTCCCGTTTTCCCACCCCCATCACTTCCCATTCTAGTTTCTGTCTCTCACTTTACCTGCCCATCAACTCCCTTTGGTAATCCTCCTCCTTTTCATTCTTCCGTCCTCTCCTATCTGTTTCCCACTTCTGCAAACCTTCAGTTGTTTCAACAATCAACATCCTGGCTCTTTACCTGTCCCCCTCCCTCTTTCCGGGTGCCACCTTCCACATGCCAACTGGAATGTCGACTATTTACTCTTTTTCATTGATGCTGCCTGCCCTGCTGAGCTCCTCCAGCATTTTGTGTGTGTTGCTTTGAAATCAAGCGACATAGGTAACATAATGCTTCGCGACCAGATGAGCTAAACGTCTTCTATGCTTGCAGTGATCGGAGAAACATGAAAAACATCACGAACTCCCACAGATCCTGATGATTCTGTGATTTCAGTCTCTGGGACGACTTGACAGTAGCATTTAGGACAGTGAACACACGGAAGGCATCTGGCCCAGATGGGATACTTGCCGAGAACTAAATAACTGTGTTGATCAATCTAAGGTGCTCCTCGTCTTTAAGCAGGCTTTGATTATACCGGTGCTTAAGAACAACATGGTATCCTGCTATCTTCCTGTAGCACTTCGATCCAGAGTGAGAAGGAGTTTTGAGAGCTTGGTAATGTAACATATACACAGCTGCCCAATACGCGACTGAGATCAGTCTACTTTGCATACCCTTACTACAGATCTACTGCAGGTGTTATTTTATTGGCCCTTCAATCACCATGGAATACCTGAATACATCAGCATGACCTTTATCGACTCATCTTGAAATTCAATACTATCATCTCCTCAAAACTAATCAATAAGCTTTAAGACATTAGCTTCAATATCCACTTGAACAATTTATTCCGCGATTTCCTCACTTGAAAAACCCGTTGATTACATAGTGGCAACAACATCTCCTCCATAAGCTTCATCAGTACAGGTGCCCTACAAGGCTGTGTGATCACCATCTTGTTCCGATCGATTTACACATATGATTGTGTGGCTAAGCAGAGCTCCAATGAATATTTAAGATTCCTGAGGACATCACTGTCGTGGAAAGAATCAAAGTTGGAGTCCAATTAGTATGTAGGTGGTAGATTTAAAATCTGACACCGTGGTGCCACAGAAAGAAAAAAAAAAAGCTCTTATTCAATATCAGCAAGAGGAACGAGCTGATGATTGACTTCAGGAGGAAGAAACCGGATGTCCATCAGCCAGTCCTCATCGGGGGATCAGAGCTAGAGAGCGTTAGCCACTTGTAATTACTCAATCTTATCATTTCGGAGGACCTTTCCTGGTTACGATGAGAGCAAGGCAGCGCATCTGCTTCCTTCGGTGTTTGTGAAGTATTGGTTTTGATAACTGCTCTAGATGTGCAGTGGAGATTAGATTGAAACACCTATGCCCTAGAACGGAAATACCTTCAAACTGTAGTGGATACGGCCCAGCCCAACACAGATAAATTCCTCCTCACCATTGAGCACATCTGCATGCAGAGGTATCACAAGCAGCAGCATCCATCATCACGGACCCCCATCAGCCAGGGCATGCTTTCTTCTCGGTACTGCCCTCAGAAAAAAAGCAACAGGAGACTCTGGACTCATACCATCAAGTTCAGGAAAAGTTATCAACCCTTAACAATCAGGGCCCTAAACTAGAGGGATTAACTGCGCCAATTTTCACATGCCGTAGTACTGATCTGTTCTCTCAACCTATGTACTCACTTTCAAGGACTATTCTTTACATATTCTCCATTGTAACACCTTAGATTATTATTATTATCATTAATATTGTTACTACTAATGCTACTGCTACTACTTTTTATTCTATTTTTTTCTCAGCTCAAGCTGGTTAAACCTCAGTAATGGCCGTAGCCAAACACACTCAGTTATCATTTGTTAGGAATATTCCGACTATTCCACTGATGTTTTCTATTGTGGCTTCTGAAGATTTACATAAATGTTGCTGTATATATCGAATTGTTTGATGATACTGTGTTGCGACTGTGGGATGATACCAGTTGTAGATATTACTATTTGAACAGTATACCCGGTTCATGTTCCATAGTCTTTCAATTTCCTTTTCGAATCCAGCATAGTTCTGGCGTTTTTCACATTGGCTTCTATATGTTGTGTGTGCTATGAATGGCTATATGTATTAAGGAAGATGTCTTTGCTTATTCATCCTGTAATCTATCTGCATAGTTATTATGGATTGTCCTATCTCGAATATATTTGTTTCTGCCACTCTACACACTGTTCTATGATGTTACACAGTGTGAAGGTCTTGTCAACACAGCCTCTGTTTCTCCTGAACCCTCCTTGCTCTTTCTTCAAGCAGACATCTCCAGCATCTGAATCCGTTGGACAATAAGTAAATTAAGGATATATGTTCTGTAATAATAGATACATCGTAATATTATTTGTGTAATTCTGAATAAAACAGGACCAAGCTTGCATTTATAGTAATGTATGATTTCCTTTATCAGGTTGTGTTTTAAAGCATGAGTTTAGTGAACAGTATTTGCTATTTCATTGTGCCGGTGCAAGTAATCAGATTAAGTTAAACTGCTGCAGGATCCCGTAATCTGGTCGATTGTTTCTTTTAATTTTCTGTTGAAATGTTCTACAATTATCAGCTTGAATTTGGTGGTTTTTATTTTTTTTTTTTTTGCAAATGGCTGCTGTGTTAAATAGCTAGTCATGCATGTTATATGCATATGAATAGTAAAGACAGCATGGCTTTGACACATGGATGTTCGAATATGTGGTTCGAAGAAGTCTAATATGAACCTGCGTCAATAAAGTTACAGAAGGTCTAGATTCGATCTCTGGAAAAAAGACTACAAGCAAACTGGGCAAATGCAGATATAAATAAGCGGCAATACATAACAGGTATGAATGGACAATGTAGCAGTGCCCTTAAATAAGTGTAGCAGATGCTCGCTTCAGGCATTCCTAAGATCTTTCTTAAGCTCCCTGGCTATCCTATATTTCTTACGAGCCCCTCCTGCTTCCTGCTTCTTATATCTAACATATGCTTCCTTCTTCATCTTCACGAGGTGCCTCACGTGTTTCGTCAGCCACGGTTCCTTTTTCCTAATATTTTTCCTTGTCGCAGTGGGGCAACCCTATCCTGAACTCAGCACAAGCGGTCCCTAAACATCCTCCTCATTACTTCTGTGCTTTCACTCTTAAACATCTGTTTCCAATTTACTCTCACTAGTTCCTGCCTCATCTCTTCATAGGTAGCCCTTCCCCAGTTGAGCATTTCCCATTTTGTCTGTTTTAGTCCTTTTCCATAGCTATGCTGAAGCTAAGGGAGCTGTGGTTACTCTCACCAAAATGCTCCCCCACCAGGAGGTCTGCCGTGTAACCAGGTTCGTTACCCACAACTAGATCCAGTATGCCCTCTACTCTTGTCGGCCAGTCCACATAGTGTGTCAGGAATCCTTCTTGAACACACCTGACAAATTCAGCCCCATCTCTCCCACTTGCAGTCAGGAGGTGTCAATCAATACCAGAGAAATTGAAAAGACTCATAACTACAACCCTGTATTTCCTGCGCCATTCTGCCTGCATATCTGCTCCTCGGTATCGCAAGGGCTATTTGGGGGCCTGTAGACTACTCCCAGTACAGTGATTAATCCCTTCCTATTTCTGACTTCAACTCATACCGACTGAGTGGACACTCCCTCTGCAGCGTCCATCCTTTCGATAGCCATGATACTATCCCTGACCAGTAATTCTACCCCCCACCTTATTTTCTACCTCCCATCCTATTCCTTTTAAAACATCTAAACCACGGCATCTGCATTAACCATTCCTGCCCTTCCTCCAGCCAAGTTTCAGTAACGGCCACAACATCGTAGTTCCACGTACTGACCCATGGTCTGATTTCATCCCTTTTATTCCTAATACTCCTGGCGTTGAAATAGACACATTCCACCCTCTAACTGGCTACATTTTTTTTGGCCCTGCCTGTCTCTTCTCACCAATTCAGAACGCATTACATCATCCCCTTGTCCTTCTACCCTAATCTCTGCACGCACATTCTGGTTCCCACCCCTCTGCCATCCTCCTCAAAAGCTCCAGAAAACCTGCTCGCCAGGATATTGGTCCTTTTCCAGTTCAGGTGCAACGCATCCTTTTTTTACAGGTCAGACATCCCCAGAAGAGATCCCAATGATCCAGAAATCTGAAACCCTGCACCAACTCTTCAGCGACGCATTCATCTGCGATAACTTCCTCTTCCAACCCTCTCTGTCTCGTGGCACAGGCAGCAATCCCAGGATTACCACACTTGAGGTCCTGCTTTCTAACTTATTTCCTAACTTCCTGTATTCCTTCATGAGGACCTCATCCCTACTCCTATCTATGCCATTGGACCCCACATGGACCACGACATCTGGCTGCTGACCCACTCCTGATAATACCGAGAACTCCATCCGACATTTCGCGGACCCTGGCACCAGGGAGACAACAGACCATCCGGGATTCTTGATCTCTCTCACTAACTTCTTATCTGTCCGCCGAAATATCGAATCCCCTAGCACTATTGCTTCGCTCCTTTTCCTCCTTCCTTTCTGAGCTGTGGGTCTAGTCTCGGTGCCAGAGACGCAACCACTACAACTTGTCCTCACAGGTCGTCCCCATCAACAGTATACAAAAGAGTGCACATATTGTTGATGGGAACGGCCACAGGGGTGCTCTGTTCTTTCTATCTATTCCCCTTCACTCTCCTGACATTCACCCAGTTACATTTCTGCTGACTTTTATGGGTGGCTGTCTCCCTGAAACTCCGATCTGTTACTGCCTCTGCCTCCCGAAGATCCGAAGTTCATGCAGCTCCAACTCCCTAACACGGTTTGACAGGAGCTGCAGCTGAATGCATCTTTTGCAGGTGTAGTCATCAGAGACAGTTGTGCTGTCCCTGACTTCCCACATCTTAAAATTAGAGCACTGGACCGCCCCAGCTACTGCCTCCATTACCAACTCCTAAGTTAAATAAATTAATTAAACAAACTTACCCGGCCTTACCTCACTGGGAGTAAGCCCGTCCTCCGCCTCTTCTCCCCGAATCCTCTGTCTAGCCAAAGCCTGAGAGCTCCACTCCTTCACTGGCCCACTCACTCACTGGCCGCTCTGTTTGAACTACCACTCTTTTCATTTGCTTGAGCTTTTCAATTTTCGATTACCCAATCAGCTGCTTTCTGCTGAGTTATTCAGCTTTTGGTTGCCCAATCAACTGCTTTCTGTTGAGTCTGAGCTGTTCAAATCATGATTGACTTGATTGCACAATCCAGCTGCCAAAACCTCTCGAGCCAAAGCCTGAAAGATACACTGCTTCACTGGCTCACTCACTGACTGGCCGCTCACCACTGGCCGTTCTGCCTGAGCTACCCCATTGTTGGTGCCTGACTGGGTGATTTGATATCTCAGAAACTGTTGATCGGCTAGGATCTTCATGTACAGCAGTCTCTAAAGTTTAAAGAGAATGTTGCGGAAGGAAAATACGTAAAAACATCAAGTGAGTGACAATTCTTGGCGCGAAAACTAGTAGTTAATGAGAGGGACCAGAGGAGACTGCCAGACTGGTTCACGCTGATAGGAAGGCGACAGTAAACACGTGTTACAGCAATGGTGCGCAGAATAGCATCTCTGAAAGCACAAAACGTCGAACCTCGTAGCAGATGGGCTGTAACAGCAAAAGGTTCACGAACATACTGAAATAAACTCAGTGGCGACTTTATTGGATACCTCATGTAGTTGACATATTTCTCACTGCGATTATAGTGCCTATGGATGTGAATTCATTTTCTCCACATAGCATTTCATCTAAATGTTAGGCAGACTTCACTGTGGAAATGCATTTCCTATGCATGCTGCTGAGTTATTCATTGGTCAGCTGGTACCTAAACGCCATTTATTTTTAACAAGGATGGATATGAACAACGTACTTCCACTTTCCATTCCTAGATTAGGAATCGTGGTCCTTGATTTTGTTTTCAGAACACGTGGACAATTTATTTTACTGATGGAACCAGGGATGCCACTTGAATTTTCCCGCTCCATTATAGCATGTGTTGATTATTCAAGGAAAGTGCATGTTTCCAAAAGTTTGGTTGTTTCGATTTTGTTCTTTACTTTGTGCAGTTCGTAGCAAATCTGCATTGACGGTAACTCCTTTGCATCTTCGGAAAAAGTATGATTTCCATCCTTAATATCTCGTGTTTCCTTTTCAGGGCTCCTTTGAAGACCCTGACTTGGAGTTACACGTGGACTTCGGTTCTCTGCGGAAATGGGACCCGCTCTCCGGTCCTCAGGAGCGGCCTCTTTTATAAATGCCGAGGACGCGCCTGGAAGACCTGCGTGCCGTCAGGATAACGGATTTTCCTGGCTCTCGAGAGGAGGTAATTCGAGGTCGGTGCCGTTGCCGCCGTCTGATGTGTCTTGGGAGTACAGGGAAGATCGTAAACAGCGAGCTGGCTGCTGGCTGTGTGCTCAGAGACCCCAGTTCTTTGGGCACAGAGCTCGGAAAAAGCGAGGCAACAGACTTTTAACAGCATGAATCAGCAAGGTGTTTATTATGTCTGCACTCTCGCTGTGAAATGTGGACATCTCTTTTTCCCTTGTTAAGCAGACAGAGAGCCCGTGATATGTCGAAAACCGAGTGGATGTGTTGTCTTTAAGGTACTGGAAGTCTGTGCCTTTTTTGATGCTTTGCTGCACGCTTGAGTAATCGGTCGAGGATGCAGATGCGTATTCTGTTGGGTTGGGGGGTCGTTCCTTTGCTACAGCTTATGCGTTTGATGGATGAGTTGGGTGTTCTTTGGGGTTCTAACGTTCAATTGTCATTCATTTTATGGGGCATCCTCTGTTTTCTTCGAAGTTTGTGAAGAAAAAGAATTTCAGTATCAATATTGTATACATTTCTCCGACATTAAATGTACCTTTTAAAACATATTGAATTAAAATGAAGGTTTGGATACATTTGAAAAAGTATAGCTTCTTAATTAAGTGAAAATTTGAATTAATTTCCATTCTGTTGTCATCATTATGAGATAAGTTAAGTGAAGAGAACGTGGCGATGTTTAGACAACATTACAGCAGCGATATCGTTCATATTTGAAACAATGAAAATGGGAGAAACAAAGATTGCTTTTCTCCATGAGTAAGTTTGCATCTTTAAACACTTAGAAACATAGAAAACCTACAGCACAATATAGGCCTACAAAGTTGTGCCGAACATGTCCCTACCTTAGAAATTACTAGGCTTATCTATCAACCTTTATTTTACTAAGCTCCATGGTCCTATCCAAAGAGTCCTAAAAGACCCCAGCGTATCGGCCTCCACTACCTTTGCCGACCGCCCATTCTACGCACTCACTACTCTCTAAGTAAAAAAAAAATACCCCTGAAAATCTCCTCTGTACCTATTCCCCAGTACCTTAAACCTGTGTCGTCTTGTGGCAACCATTTTAACCCTGGGAAAAAGCCTCTGACTATCCGCACGATCATTGCCTCTCATCATCTCCTACACCTCTATCAGGTCAGCTCTCATCCTCCTTCGCTCCAAAAGAAAAAGGCCGAGTTCGCTCAACCTATTCTCATAAGGCATGCTCTCCAAACCAGGAAACTTCCTTGTAAATCTCCACTACACCCTTTCTATGGCTTCCACATCCTTCCTGTAGTGAGGCGACCAGAACTGAGCACAGTACTCCAAGCGGGGTCTGACCATGTTCAAATATAGCTGCAGCATTACCTCTGAGCTCCTAAATTCAATTCCATGATTGATGAATGCCAGTATATCACACGACTTCTGAACCACAGAGTCAACCTGCGCAACTGCTTTCAACGTCCAATGGACTCGGACCCCCAAGATCCCTCCGATCCTCCACACTGCCAAGAGTATTACCATTAATACTATATTCTGCCATCATATTTGACCTACCAAAATAATCCACTTCACACTTATCTAGGTTGAACTCCATCTGCCACCTCACAGCCCAGTTTTACATTCTATAAATGTCCCGCTGTAAACTTTGACATCCCTCTACACTATCCACAACACCCCCAACCTTAGTAACATCAGCAAACTTACTAACCCAACCCTCCACTTCTTCATGCAGGTCGTTTATAAAAATCACGAAGATTAAGACTCCCTGATCAAATACCCGAGGCACTCCACTGGTGACCGACATCCATGCAGAACATGACCCGTTTACAACCACTGTTTTCCTTCTGTGGGTAGGCTAGTTCTGGATCCATAAAGCAATGTCCCTTGGATCCTCTGCCTCCTTACTTTCTCAATAAGCGTTGCATGGAATACCTTATCAAATGCCTTGCCGAAATCCAAATACACTACATCTACAGCCCTTCCTTCATCAATCTGTTTAGTCACCTCCTCAAAGAATGCAGTCAGGCTCGTAAGGCACGACTTGCACTTGACAAATCATGCTGAGTACTACTAATCATAATACACCTCTCCAAATGATCATAAATCCTGCCTCTCAGAATCCTCCCCATCAACCTACCAACCACTGAGCTAAGACTCACTGGTCTATAATTTCCTGAGCTATCTCTACTCCCTTTCTTGAATAAATGAACATCATTCGCAGCACTCCAGTCCTCCAGAACATCTCCCGTCCATATTTATGATGCAAATATCATCGCCAGAGGGCTCAGCAATCTCCTCCCTCGCCTCCCACAGTAGCCTGGGGTATATTTCGTCCAGTCCCGGTGACTTATCCAACGATGCTTTCCAAAAGCTCCAGCACATCCTCTTTCTTAATATCCACATGCTCAAGCTTTTTCGTCTGCTGCAAGTAATCGCTACAATCACTGATGCTTTTCTATTATGAATACTGAAGTAAAGTATTCATTAAGTACCTCTGCTATTTCCTCCGGTTCCGTACATAATTTCCCACTGTCACACTTGATAGGTCCTATATTTTCACGTCTTATCCTCTTGCTCTTCACATACTGCAGAATGCTTGGGGTATTCCTTAATTCTACCCGCCACGGCCTTGTTATGGCCTCTTCTGGCTCTCCTAACTTCCTTCTTAAGCTCCTTCCTACTAACCTTATATTCTTCAAGATCCCTATAATTACCTAGCTCTCTGAATCTTTTGTAAGCATTTTTTTTTCTTCACTATTGTTATATACCTCTAGGGTTCTTTTTTTTTCTCTGCGGACTGTCAATTTAAAACGCCGAGAGAATAAGACCGAGTTTTAGACACTGCTTGAACTGCTCCAGAGAGGGAGAGAGAGAGAGTGAGAGAGAGAGAGAGAGAGAGAGAGAGAGAGAGAGAGAGAGAGAGAGAGAGAGAGAGAGAGAGAGAGAGAGAGAGAGAGAGAGAGAGAGAGAGAGAGAGAGAGAGAGAGAGAGAGAGAGAGAGAGAGAGAGAGAGAGTGATGGTGAGAGTGGTGGAGTTATTTGATGGACAACGAATGTTTTGGTTTCTCTGCAGCTTGTTTTAAATATACAAGGAAACAGAGACACAGACAGTTAGAGTCAAGATGGATTCAGTTAATGAAAGACACCAGTGAGTCGGTCGCTGGTTTAAACTTTCAGTAACCCAAAAGGGGTTAGTTAAGATCGATCCTGAATACTGATAAATTACTTTTTCGAAGTAGCCCGTGAGGGTGAGTTGGTTTCCATTCGGCTACGAAAGTGTGATTGTCACTTAGTTAATCCACAGGAGTGGGTTCTCTGGTGAGGGGAAAACCTTTGTGAGTACCACGTGTATGTTTACCATTTGTCTCGGTGTGGTATTTCACTGAAGAAAGGCACCCCTGTCCCAAATCACTGATGGAGTTGTTTTGTATGTCGTGGAACTGGATAAGTGGGTGTCACATTGTGTGTGATTAGGTAACCTTGTGGAATCCACCAGTATGTCGACCCTTGCCTGGGTGGTGGTTCCCTTGAAGATGGTTCCCTTTCTGATAAGCTACTGTTGGTGATAATCCATACATGGATTCGGTTTAAGTATCCTGTGGCCACCACTTTGAGACGTCCCGTAGCTGAATTCAGGTGTGGTACCACTTGTGTTGAAAGGATAGTCGTTAAAGATCACTGTTGGTGATATTTCGTGTGTAGAGTGGAACAACGTCGGAGATAAAGCCTACTGCAATTGTTATTTTGTATTGTTGTCGTGGAATCTGTAGAATACCGACGTAATTGCCTTCTCACAACATTCGCGTTTGGATTAGAAACTTCTTGCATTAAATAACTTGTGCATCTGAACTGAAGTTTTCTTACATACCATCGTAAGACCGTATCATTTACCACCTAATCTTGAAGAAGTATATATATTTACACCTATATATATGCATAACACTGCTAAACCTTGGATTATCAGATTTTAAGTTTACTATTATTAGAACACCACCAATAAAATTGTGTTTGTTAATTGCAGAACCAGACTCCAGGTGTGTTCAATTGCTGATGCTATTTTTACAGGGTTGCATGTATGTAACGCTAGATTTATTACAGCCTTTGTACACCACGGCTCCTGTACCCTACCATCCTTTCCCTATCTCACTGGAACGTACCTATGTATAACACCACGAAAATTGTCCCGGAATATTTGCCGTGTTTCTTCTGTACTTTTCCCTGAGAACATCTGTTTCCAATTTAAATTTACAAATTCCTGCCTGATAGCCTCATAATTCCCCGTAGTCCAATTAAACGTATTTCTACCTTATATGTTCCTATCCCTCCCCAATGCTATTGTAAAGGAGATGGAATTATGAGCAATAACTCCAAAATGTTCTCCCACTGAGAAATCTGACACCTGACCAGGCTAATTTCCCAATATCAAATCAAGTACAAGCTCTCCTCTTGTAGGGTTATCTACATAGTGTGCCAAGAAACCTTCCTGACAAACTCCGCCCTATCTAATCCCATTGCTCCAGGGAGATTCCAAACGATATTTGGGAAATTGAAATCTCTCATCACGACAACTCTTGTTATTATTACACCTTTCCAGTACATGTTTCCCTATCTGCTCCTCGATATTGCTGTTACTATTAGGCGGCCTATAAAAAAAACCCCAATTAGGTTATTGACCCCTTTCTGTCCTAAACCTCCACCCACAGAGGCTCCGCAGACAATCCCTCTGTGGCGTCCACCTTTTCGGCAGCCGTGGCGCTATCTCTGATCAACAGTGCCACGCCCCCACCTCTTTTGCCTCCCTCCCTGTCATTTCTGAAACATCTAAAACACTGCACTTGAAGAAACCAATCCTGTCCCTGAGCCATCCAAGTCATGGCAATGGCCACCACATCCTATCTCCAAGTACTGACGCACGTTCTAAGCTCATCCACTTTGTTCACAACACTCCTTGCATTAAAATAAACACATCTCAAGCCTTCGGTCTGAGCGCGTTCCTTCTCTATCACCTGGCTGTACTCCCTCTCGAATTGTCTACAAGCTTTCTCTATTTGTGAGCTAATCTTCCTTCTGCAATCTCTTCAGTTCTTTTCCCACATTTGTTCCCATCTTTGTTCGCACTTTCAACACTAAAAGCAGTTTCGTTGGTCGGAGGCACTTCCGCCTAAAGTTCGGATCAATGAAGGAGTAAAGAACACAACAGAATTCTTCATTGTCACTCCTGAAATCAACAACGTTTACATCAAACTAACAATATTTTGGACCTGTATTTAGTCATAGCTCTCGTTGCAGAAGTTTGCTTCGATTTTCAGCTTCTCGTCTTCTTTAAAACATGTACATCTGCGTACGTTGCAAGTTCCTGTTTCTGACTAAATGCAGGTGCAGTTTTGATATTGAGAGCGTGCAGAGCGGCCGAGGCCAACTAGTTAATCTCGTAACTTTTCTATCAAAGTAAACCATATTGACCATTAGTTCATCACCCTACGGCTGCAGAGGCGCCCGAGTCTGAAACAAAGTGGTCACATATGTGTCTGTATCTCATTAATTATCAGCGGCAGGCTGTAACCGCAATGTTTGTCTTTTTAAATAAACTTTCTTTTTTCTGATTTTCCATTCGGGCTGTAATCTTATGATGCGATCTATCTTTCACGCACAGAGCAAAGCTCGTGCTCATTTTATCATCCAACCTTTCACATGAACGTTAATACAATCTATTTATAGGAGCAGCTGAAAGCAGAATTAAAAAACAGCCTTTCTGCAACCGACACATTGCAATTCTAATGTTGCAAATGATCATTTTAAGGATTACCGATGGTCAAATTGACCTGTTTTTTCTGTTGGTTGTAGCTTCAGGCTTTTTGAATAATTGTAATAAAATTTGGGAATTAAAGTTCGATCAAAAACCTGCCAACTCATACCCAGAAGATTGAAAGGTGGACCTTTTTACCTGGGTCTCAGTGTCTTCCTGCTTTGCAGTAACTTCGGTCATTATGGGAATAACCTGAAAGCGAGGTACTCATTCAACTTTCGAGGCATTATCTGGCTATAGAACATTTTCTGCTACTATTATGGAGATTTAGATTTTCCCGGTTTCTTTCCTTTTTAATTTAAAACTTACTTTCAGTGAAATCATCAACAATCGTCTAACACAGACCCTGTACGTAAAGCCAATGTAATGGTGACTGTGCAAACCGGAAAATGGGTGATCGGGTGAAACCTGTTTACATTTCCAGACATGTAGATTCGCAAATTTTGTAATTTGTGAAATTTTATAAAATATCTTAGGATTTACATTGTCGTACAACGTTAAAATGTTTGCTTTCACAATAGCAAGTATTTAAAAAAAACACATATTCGTAGCAATATAGGAAGATCTGCAAACATTCCCACATTAAGATCCACGCTCCACATGTTTGCACAGTCAGTTCAAACTAAAGAGCCATTCGTATTCTCACCAAATGTTGAAAGCAGATTCCGGAGGAAATTTAAAATGTTTATTGTAAATATTTTGCAAATGAATATGTAATGCAGCCAGAATGGCTTCTTTCTGTTTAGCATAGTTGTAAGATCCGATAGAATTACCATGTTATTAGCTTCGCTTACTGCAGTACTTCTGATCCTAATTAAACAATTTTAGAAACTAAAGACACCGTTTCGTCTCACCAAATTGGGCTGATTCTCACCTCCTATTAAAGAAATACGCTTACACTTAAAGGACAGTGGTGGGGGTAGTGGAATCCATGAGCCTCCGATGATTTTTGTATCATGATGCAAATCGATCTTGCTACCCAAATTAAGATCGCCTGAAGATACTTTCTGATCGTCTGTAGCAGTACCAGTCATTCTAATATTGTGTTTTGTGTATTACATTCACCTTCATCTTTTGTGAATCTTATCCACTCTCTTCTAAAGTGTGTTTTTTTTTCCAGTTTGGGTTACATTGTGCTTTCAGCTACTTCGGAAGTACTGGCTACAAAATCTACCTCAAGCTATTTACTTACTTTTTGCTGTGCACTCGATTCTGAAGATAACCATACGACTCAGTACCATGGTTCTACCTCCAGCATAGTATCACTGAAGGGATTTCTTCAAACACGAGTGGGTATTGTGTGTATAGCTGTATTGGATAACTTGATGACAGTTAGAATCAAAACGGAACTAATTCACTTTGCTTCTGTTCGTCATAATGAAGCAATATTACCTACCGAGCATTTAGTCGGTGGAAAATATTTCCTTCTCATTGACGTGACTCTATAATAGCGATTACTGCAAATGTTCTTTTGTTAATTTCAATTCAGATTCACAATATTATGAAAGCCATCAACTGATTCCTACAATAGGTACACATGATGTGGATCATCACATATCAGGTTGGCACAGCATTGTGGGCCGAATGGCCTGTACAGTGGTGTATTATTCTATGTTCTATGGGTTATATGGGGGGCAGCGTTTAATAGTCGGCACAGCATTTTGGGCCGAAGGGCCGGTACTGTGCTGGATTCTTCTATGCTCTATGTAACACGTTTCTATGTTTGCTGTTTTTATTGGGTTAAGTGCCAGGTAATTTGATGAAGGGTGAAGCTTTGAAATAGAAATACCGTACCATTTAAATCGTAGTTAATTATGTGATTTATTTTGGATGACCGAACACAAAGGTACGTGTGGCTTCGAATCAAGAAATTCATTACAAATATAACCAACTTATACTTGAAAGTTTCTGTAGAATTCCATTACTCTACTTGTATGCTTCACAGCATCGTTTGAAGTAAAACCCAATATGACTCACTCATATTATTTAATCGCTAAATGAACATCATGTTGATATTTCAAGACAGTTTAAACAGTGCAATGTTTTCTTGAATCTAAATTTTCTCTTTTGTCTCAACCTATATTTCCGCATTATGCTGATCTCCTTTCTCCTATTCTCTCTCTCTCTGTTTTTCAGCTATTTGTCAAATAATTTCTGTTCTACCTGCTTCTCTTCTGTTCACTTGTGAACCTTGGAGAACCTCCGGAATATTGTGAGGACCCAAGGTGATATTTCCTGATGTCAATTTCGTTCTCCCTCATATCTCCAAAGAAGCAATGCTTCTGAATAAAAAATACGGGCAATTGATACAGCATGTATTATCTTAAAACCTCCGTATCAAAGACCTGATAATCATTTTTCTTCAGCAGTGATGAGAAAACTATCCAGTTACCTCTTTTGATATTTGCGAAAAAACTAAGAATTTGGAACGTTAGCTCTATGGGAATGGTCAAAAATTGAAGGAAGATAGAAAATAAGTAAACATCCTCGTGATTTTCTGTATTACAACAGTGATTAATTTTATTTGTAAACCAACGTATCTTGATTAGTAACCCTGCTTTAAATGCATTCAGGCCGATATGGTAATAAAATATGAAGAAATTGTTGATATTTGAACTGTTTGATAAAAATCTGTAGCTGTGAAATAATAAGCATAACATTTGAATTCCCGCGAACATCACGATAATTTGACAACTACCACTGATGGGAGTTGGCTGATCACAAAACATAAAGTAAATGGGCAGGACAGTACTTTCCAAGAACCACTCATTTGGCAATAAAATGTAGACAAGAGACTTCCGACGCTGAAACATGGAGCAACACAGTGAGAGTTGGCGGAACTCAACGAGCCAGGCAGCATCATGGGAAAGAAATAGACAGTCGACGGCTAGGGCTGAGGCTCTTCATCTGCACTTCATTGCCTAGCCAGGAAATTAGCCAGTGAGGAAAATCGAAATTAACCTGTCTAATCTTCATTCCAGGCCTTCTCCTTTCCGTTTTTGTAACTTTGAAATTTTTAAATAACTTTTTAGAGATTTTCTTTTTTTATTATTTAAATCATTCATATTTGCATACTTGAAACTTTATAAATGATTTAAACACTTTAAGAGGAAATGCTTTGTCAATCTGGTTAAGACCACAAATTGTTAAGTTACTTTCCCGTTTTATATGTGCGGGTAATTTGTGCACACAACCCCACAGACACCATCTATGATCGTAAACTCTCATAATGCACTTGGCCTCATCCTGCAGAACTTCACAAATATTTCCATGCTCTACAATGCGGAGAGTTGCTGCAGATAATATTGTTCTGATATCTTCCCAAGATTACTGAAGGGATCTGCTGGGTTACGACTCACCACATAATCAACACAAATCGAACAACACGGAAAGAAAGTAAATGTAGACGGTTTTGGAAATACCCAATTAGTTTAGTACCTTCTGTGAAGAGAAAAGTAGGCTGGGAGCTTTCACCACGCAATAAACCCGGAAAAAAGAACAACTGAATCTGGCATTTTCCACAATTGTTTCCTGAGTTGCTGTGGACTCCAGATTTGCAACATCCGTGGCATTTGCTTCCATCCACACGCAACTCACGGACACCAAATACTACCCAGCGTATTTACTATTTTGTTTCTTTGCATTTGTCATTTAAAATATAACGAAACTTCGTGATCCTGGAATAACCTCCAAATACTCACTAATTAGCCTATCAGTACAATATAATTACTGTTTATTCATTTCGTCGATGCTGCCTAAAGTACTGAGTTCCTTCACCATTTAGTGTCCTGTAGCTCTAGATTTTCAGCATCAGCAGAAAATCTTGTGTTTATAAATTTAACCTGCCTAGGATTAGAAATTGCAATTATTCGATGTTCTCAGAAAAATTTTTGAATATTTAAAACATGTATTTAACTGATATAAAAATAGTTGATATACGATTGTTGCTTTTGAATTACATATATGAGTACAGAAACACATACTTTTCAGAAATAGCTTTGCACGCAATTTACTTAAATTTACTTTTTCATCTTTTCACTTAAGTGTTAAACGCGGTAACGTAGGTATCTGTAAGTTACTCGCCTGAGGCTGTGAAGCTTCTGACCGCATAGAGTTTCCCTGATGTCGTCAGCTAATCGTGAGAGCAGTTACTTTGTTGTGTGTGCTGTCTCGGTTAGGTTATATATCTGTATTTGATGCACTTTGTCATTGCAAATGTAGAGAAGTTCACACTGCAGGACTTAAAATCGCGTTTCACATACAGAATATGTGCGTCTTACGACAAATGATTTACATTTCCATCAAGTCGGAACAAAGGAAAACACAGCTACACACACACACACACACACACACACGCACACACACACACACACACACACACACACACACACACACACACACACACACACACACGCACGCACGCACGCACGCACGCACGCACACGCACACACACACACACACACACAATATTACACAATAGGTTCTATACATGCGGCATGAACGTTTATTTAGATACCGTTTTAAAATCGTTACCGTATCTTGATGGAGCACAGCAAAAACAATAATTTTAAACATGTTCTGATTCTGAGTACTTCAATAATAAGACTCGTGAGTGAACCGTGAAACACACAAAAAAGTTAGGTTACCAAAAGGATTACAAAAGAGAAGAAAAATACTAAATTCCAGAGTTAAGTTTCCGCATTGTTCGCCGTGGAAAAGAGACAATAATGAAGGTTGGGGAATGGGGTACACCGCAAATCAGCCGAGGTATAATTTTAGCTATGAGAGTGGGCCTGAAAAAGGGGATAGAATTTGGAGGAACGAAAGCACAGCGAGATTTGCAAGGATGGATAACTATTATAAAATTCGTATTTTGTTTCACTAAATGGCAGAGTGGGTTGGTGAGCGTGTGGATTTCAGATAAACGGGTCGCATACACATATCATAACCAATCACGCAGTGATGTAGACCAGTTCTTAGAATTAAACATCCACATTGGCACGCATATATTGTCCCACAGTAATGTCCTCTCGGTCAGGAATGCACAAAGCAACACAAAGGCAGTTTTCTTCTGCACCTGTTCGGACTGCAATGCTCTGAAACTGTTCAATCCGATTACTTTCCCAGAATAATAGTCAGGAAAGTCGAGCAATTATCGCACATTGTCAGTGACAGTGACCCGAAATTTTATGAATTATAAAGACACTTTAATTGCTAGGACACAGAATGTTTCCACATCTAGATTTTTGGAACTGTACCCTCTTCATACTAATGCACCCATTGTTGACTAAACACTTTTTCACTCATCTTGCATTAACTTACGTTCCTCCAAAACGATGTGGTGTACTACGGGGCATGTCCTCGTGACCTATGGTCCAGGGCTCAGGACCTACCTTTATTCAGGATGCCCTGTGCTTCCAATTTACAATCTCCAAGCTCATGCAATGTATTATTATTATTATTATTATTATTATTATTATTATTATTATTATTATTATTATTTCGAGCTGGTAAAACCTGAAGTGCGAGCATAGTCAAGCAAGCTAATTTCTCAACTGCATGCAACATTTAGACTGGTGTTTAGCATTGTGGCTTTCTGGAGATTTTTCAATAAATGCTATTGTGTAGAACTAATTGTTTAATGCTTTTGTGTAATGACGTTGGGATTATATCAATTGTAGATATCACGATTGGGACAACGTATATCCTGTTCATGTTCCATTATCTTTCAGTTTTCACTTTTGATGTCAAGTTATTTTCACTCATTGATTTCTGTATATTGTGTGTTCTTGGAATGGCTATATCTATTACGAAAGTAGTTTTTGTTTGTTTATCCTGTGATAATTTCTTCATTTTTCTGGTCTGTGCTTTAATATCAGTTTAGTGGTGTGTTCTTCTATTCAGAATTGCACGAGATAGCCTGAAGTGCTGAATCTTGTTTTAATTGATTGAAGTATATCCTTAGAAATTTTATCTGACTGTTTTTAAAAGTTAATTTATGCATGTTATTCCTCTTCCCCCTTCTGTCCTAGGTAGTGTTAACCTAAGCGTGTTCGTATGTACATTGTGTTAATCCAAAATTTATAATTTTAATTGTTAGTTTTCCTTGTAAATTTTCCAGATGGGCTTCGACCCAAGATATTATGCCAGAAGAATAGGTTAATGGGTTATATTATTAATATTATTAGTATTATATAAGTACCATAGTTTCCAACGTACGTGCGTAGCCAGGTATTTGACGTCAGTGGTTGGTAAATTAATGGAAAATATTCTTAGAGATGGCATATATAATTATCTGGAACGAAAGGGTCTGATTAGGAACAGTTATCATGGATTTGTGCGTGGAAGGTCATGTTTGACAAATCTTATTGAATTTTTTAAGAGGTTGCGAGGAAGGTTGACGAGGGTAGAGCAGTGAATGCCGTCTATATGGACCTCAGTAAGGCCTTTGACAAGGTTCCACACGGAAGGTTAGTTAGAAAGGTTCAATCGTTAGGTATTAATATTGAAGAAGTAAAATGGATTCAACAGAGGCTGGATGGGAGATGCCAGAGAGTAATACTGGATAACTGTTTGTCAGGTTGGACGCCGGTGAATCCTGGTGTGCCTCAGGGATCTGTACTGGGGCCAATGTTGTTTGTCATATATATTAATGATCTAGATGATAGGGTAGTAAACTGGAATAGTAAGTATGCAGATGATACTAAGATAGGCGGCGTTGTGGAGAATGAAGTCGGTTTTCAAAGCTTGCAGAGAGATTTAGGCCAGTTAGAAGAGTGGGCTGAAAGATGGCAGCTGGAGTTTAATGCAGATGAGTGTGAGGTGCTACATTTTAGTAGGACTGATCAAAATAGGACATACATCGTAAATGGTAGGGCATTGAGTAATGCAGTAGAACAGAGTGATCTAGGATTAATGGTGCATAGTTCGCTGAAGGTGGAATCGCATCTGGATAGAGTGGTGAAGAAGACTTCTGGCATGTTGGTCTTTATAATTCAGAGCATTGAGTATAGGAGTTGGGATGTAATGCTAAATTTGTACAAGGCATTGGTAAGGCCAAATTAGGAGTATGATGTACAGTCTGGTCACCAAATTATAAGAAAGATGTCAACAAAATAGAGAGAGTACAGAGGAGATTTACTAGAATGTTACCTGAGTTTCAGCACCTGAGTTACAGAGAAAGGTTGAATAAGTTAAGTCTTCATTCTTTGGAGCGTAGAAGGTTCAGGGAGGACTTGATAAAGGTATTTAAAATTATGAGCGGGTTGATAGAGTTGATGTGGATAGGTTTTTTTCTATTGAGAGTAGGGGAGATTCAAACAAGAAGGCATGAGTTGAGAGTTAAGGGGCAAAAGTTTAGGCGTACCACGAGGGGGAGCTTCTTTACTAAGAGAGTGGTAGCTGTGTGGAATGAGCTTTTAGTAGAAGTGGTAGATGCAGGTTCGATTCAAGATTCAAGATTCAAGATTCAAAAACTTTATTGCCACTCCAACAGTACATCAGCTCTGCAGGTCAGAATGAGACAGCGTTTCCCAGGAGCAGTGCAATCATAACATAACAAACGCAACACTAAATAATAAACATAATAATAAATAGTAAAACACAACAGCTACATGTCAGTTAAAAACAAGTTATAAGTGTCCAGTGCAAGTTAAAATTGCCCCAAACAGAGTCAGCTAGAGCAGCTATTTAGCAGTCTGACGGCCTGTGGGAGGAAGCTGTTTAGTAGCCCTGTGGTTTTAGTTTTGATGCTCCTGTAACGTTTACCTGATGGCAGAAGAACAAACAGTTCATGGAGAGGGTGTGAGGGGTTTTTAATGATGTACAGTGTCTTCTGAAGGCATCGACTCTGAGAGAGGTCTTGGACAGAAGGTACGGAGATCCCAATAACCTTCTCTGCTCCCCTAACCACCCTCTGCAAGGTTTTGTTTTGTCGGCAGCACTGCAGCTGGAGGACCAGGTTGTCATGCAAAAGATCAGCACACTCTCAAACACTCCTCTGTAGAATGTAGTTAAGATGTTAGTGGGGAGTGATGATTGTTTAAGCTTCCTCAAAAAGCACAATCTCTGCTGGGCTCGTATTACAATCCCAGTGGTGTTCCTGGACCAGGTGAGATTGTCCGAGATCTGCACCACAAGAAACTTGATGTTTTCCACTCTCTCCACTATGGGAGCCGCTGATGCTGAGGGGTGTGTGCTCAGGCTGAGATCATCTGAAATCGACGATCATCGCCTTGGTTTTGGTGACATTAAGCATCAAGTTGTTGACACTACACCAGCTCTCTAGGTGTTTAACCTCCTACCTGTACATTGTTTCATCATTTTTGCTGATGAGCCCCACCACTGTGGTATCATCAGCAAATTTAATGATCAGGTTCCTCTTGAATCTGGCTGCACAGTCACGTGTTAGCAGTGTAAACAGCAATGGGCTAAGCACACAGCCTTGTGGAGATACAGTGCTCAGTGTGAATGGAGTCAGAGATGTCCCTGCCAACACGGACTGACTGTGGTCTCTCTGTCAAGAAATCAACAATCCAGCGACACATGGCAGTGTTAAGGCCAGGCAGCGACAGTTTCTCCACTAGTCTCTGCGGGATGATGGTATTGAACGCTGAACTGAAATCAATGTGCAGGATTCTGGCATAAGTGTCTGTTGTCCAAGTGAGAGAGAGCAGTGTGCAGCGTGCTGGATATTGCGCCTCCGTAGAGCGATTTGGACGATAAGCAAGCTGTGAACTATCCAGGGATGAGGAGAGGCTGGCTGTGATATGAGGCTAGACAAGCCGTTCAAAACATTTCATCACTATGGGGGTGAAGGAAACGGCACGGTAATCATTCAGACAGGCTACAACTGATTTATTTGCTACATGGATGATTGTGGAAGTTTTGAAGCAGCTGAGGACAATGACTTGACTGAGGGAAATATTGAAAATGTCTGTCAGAACATCTGCTAACACATCAGCACATTCCTTGAGCACACGTCCAGGGATGTTGTCGGGACCTCCCGCTTTTCGGGGGTTAACCCGGGCAATGGTCCTCCGTTGCTCTGAATCAATGATTGGAGCCGATATTGTCATTATATATATATATATATATATATATATATATATATACACACATATGGGCAGGAAAGGAAAGGAGGGTTTTGGGCCGAGTGCACGTCAGTGCGACTAGGTGAGAGTAAGACTTCGGCACGGACTAGAAGGGCCGAGATGGCTTGTCTCCGTGCTGTAATTGCTGTATGGTTATGTGGTTATATCCTGCGCCGAGTGGTCAGAGATGGTTCCTTTGAACAATTGGCGTTACCTTTGCCGAGCTCCGCAGCCAGTCGACTGCCAGTTCAATTTTATTCTCCGTTAACATCCGATCTTTATGGAAAACTCATTGTAATCGTTGCTTGCACATCGCAGGAAAGATTAAATGAGCTTACTGTTGTTGGTACAGCTTTCTCTAACCTGGTATCAGGTAATATTGCATACCCATCTACTTCAGTTAAGCACTCCCTATCAAATAGTCAATTTGCACGATGATACTTTGTCTTGATATTTTGACGTTCTAGATGCATCTCTTCAGCAAACTGCCGTTCTTGAAGTGTTCTTCCTGATTTGATCTGAGGAACAGTAGTTTTGCTAGCCACAATATTAAGCTAAATTTCACAGCGGTAAGAATAGTACTCAACAAAACGTGAATTAATATCCTTCAAAGAAAATTTAAAATTAGAGGTAACTGTGCAATAGTTATTAACAACGATAGAGTAGTCCACATTAACAAGGAACAGTATGTTTGCATTAACAATTAGAGAGAGGCGTAAATCATCTGTTTACTTTAAGGTAAAATCCTGAAAATATATTTTCATATGAGCGCCACAGTTTACAGAAGACTCAGCCAGTTAGAAAATATGAAAATAAAAACAATGTGCAGTGGAATAACATCAGTCAGATTGTTCCGAGATTGGCAATTTTTCTGCTCATATTTTCCCTTGTAATGCTTGTTACGAAGTGTGGATTGCACAGCAATTCTGTTTCCCCCGTTTTATTTGTGCCCCCTCTTCCGATATGTAGGATTGATTTGCAAATATTAGCCAAATCGTTGGCTTAAAGCATATATAACAGCCTATTTTCTCAGTAAATAACTTTTGAGCCATTGTAAAGGTAGAGGAAGGATATACTGAGCAGGCAGCATTGTTTAACTTTGTTCTGTAATTAATTTATTTGCTGAAAGATTCAGCACAGAACTAGCATTCCCGTCCAATGAGCAACCCAACCAGCAGCCTACCTCCTTAAATCCAGTCCAATCAGAGGAGAATTTACAATGATGGATTACCCTACTAACCGGTTCGTCTTCAGACAGTCGGAGGAAACTAGAGCACCCGGAGGAAGCTCGCGCGGTTCATGGGGAGAAAGTACAAATTCCTTTAAAAATAGAGCCAGATTTGAACTCTATACTCGGGAACGCCCTGAAATGGTACAGTGTCGCGTTAACCGTTATGCTACCGTGCCGCCCTTAATTAACGAAATCACACTAATTTGTCTGAAAGTAAATCGCCTTTTCAGCATAATTTCCTTTCAGCTATATTTGATCATGATCTGTGACTTGCAATATGGTGCGTGGTACTCACCGGATATTCTCTCTGCTGGATTTTATGGAATTTCAAGAGGATGTTTTACAGGGATTGAACATGAATTCCATGCTGTATAAGCCAGTCTAATAATATTTAGTCAAATTACAAATGGTGTGTATCATACTGTAGCCTTCAGCTCGAGAAATACTGTTAATTCTTGGCAACACTACTTTTAAAATATTTCTTCACATCGATGATAATATCTTCCCAATTCCTTCTATTTGCTATCTAATTATCGCCCCCTTCATTCAGTGATTAACATGACTTCCCTAAAATTGCAAATTACCAAAATAGCCTGTTTCCTGTAATTTCACTGCTGAAGCCTGATAAGGTGTTGATCAGTCCATATTTGTAACATGATCCCAGACATAAAATGAATAACAGTGTCTCTGTGCCTGTCGTGGATGGAGTTCATCAAATCATAAGACCATAAGAGATACGAGCTGAATTACGCCATTTGACCCAGTGAGCCTGCTCTGATCAAGGATCATCCAATTTTCCTCTGAGTTCTAATCTCCTACCATCTCCCTGTGTCCTTTCATGACATGACCAAATAAGAATCTATCAACCTCTACTTCAAATCTACCTAAAGACTTCGCCTTCACAGCAGTCTGTCGTCAATACGTCCCCTGGTTCACTATTCTTTGGCTGTAGAAATTTATCCTCATCTCTATACAAATAGGACGCCCCTCTCTTCCGAGACTCTGTCCGCTCGTCGCAGACTCTTCCATCTAAGGAGACATCCTGTCCATATACACTCTATCAAGACCCTTCACTATCTGAGAGGTTTCAATAAACTTACCCCTCATTCTTTTGAATTCCAGTTGTCCCAGAGTCATCAAACGCTCTTCATATGCGGGGCGGGGTTAGGGGTGGTGTGGAATGGCGTGACTGATCTCAATGAAACATGCCAGATACTGAGAAGCCCAAGGTGAGTAGACGTGGAAAAGTGTTTCCCTTTTGTAGCAGAGCCCAGGATCAAAGGTTACAGATGTTTATTGAAGGGATATTCCTTGGAATTAGCAAGATTTTTTTTTTCTGGCCGAGTTTGCTGAAACTGTGGAATTCGCTGCCAGAGAAAGCCTGCAGGAGCCAAGCTATTGTTCGTATTTTAAGGCAGATATT